>NW_027176705.1:3030000-3300000 GCF_023349555.1 Cebidichthys violaceus
ATCAATTATCACCCCGCCTTGGAGCTAATTAAAGGCCTCATCTCCCAGCTCATCGCTCTACTCAGCACTAACCGAACTTCTCTCAAGGACACGCCAAAGTGGTGACGGGCTGCGCTCAGGAAATGTGTAAACAGAAGCGGCGGCGCGGAGCTGAGGCATCCTTGTGAAGTGCAGCCCGTCATCAGTATCTGTCTGTGCACCTGGGAAACCGCTGTTCCAATCTAACGTCGGCTCCCTTCACGGCCCGGGGTCCCTTTAACTCGATGATCCTACGAGCCAGCTTGTGTATCTATCTATAGAATTTTGGATCAGAAGCCCAGGCAGTTGTTGCGCCGCCAACAGAGGCATCCGGCTCGACGGATTTCCTCTGTGCTTATTTGGCAGCATCCCTTCCATGCACCCAAGACCTGGCTCAGCATTTCAAAAGAGCGTGCTGGAGGTGGGAAACCATCGGTGTCACCTCCAAGGTTACGTTTCTGATCGTTGGATGTGTGTTTGTGTGCTAGTGAGGTATTTTAGAAACGAGTCAACAGGCCTTACAGTAGGTCTGATGGGGCCTTTTTTAAAATCACTTCTTATTTTAGTCCTATAAGCAACATTTAATACTACATTTAAAAGTCTTGCATCAGCTATTTGACCCTTTTTGCCCAAATCACATTTTTGATTTAAAGGAATAGTTTCACAGTTTGTAAAATATGTTTATTTTCTTTCTTGCTAAGACTTAAATGAGAAGATCGACACCCATAATATCTGTAGCATAGCTAAGCTTTAGCTTTATCACATTTAACACTATATATTGTGTGTTTAATCCATATGCAACCTTCTACATGTGGAGCCAAAATACTAATCAGATTGTGATTCTAAAACATGACTGATTTCAGCTTTAACAACACAAAGTAGTAGCCAGAAGAAGTCATGTAGTTGCTGTGAAGCTCTGACATTGTAGTTCATAGTAGATAATACGTCACATACCATGAATAGCAGTCCATACAAACACAACGTCCGCCTTAATTTGTTGTGGAAAAGTTGTTGGCCTCCTTTCATTTTCTTTTGCATAATGATGAGATTGAACCTGAGATGGACTGCAGCGTGCCAAAGAGCTGAATTACGTCCTCACCAGACATTCCTTCCAAACTACAGTCTTCAAGCGTGGTTAGATGATGCTTTTTTTTTTAGACTGGCCTGCAGATTACAGCGCCTAAAGAGCATTGCTGAACTCTGCTCGGCTTCATTTCCCCACAACCTGACTCTCTTCGCTCGGCCTTCCACCCAGGCACTCCAGACATCCGTGGAGTTTTTATAAATGCATCCCACCGGCCTGTTACACTCTCATCTCTGCCAGTGATGGGAGAAATGTCAAGCACAGAAGTCAATATCACCTGGGTCTGTGAGAGTGGGTTTTTTTCTTCAGGGAGCCCAAAAAAAATGGATGAAAACATCAGAGCCCATCATGTTTTGTTATAGCGCCGCTTTAAAGCGCAGTTCTCTGCCTTTCTGTGTCAGACAGAGGCGGGTTCGGTTGATAGCAGGCGGTGCAGGACGTTCCCTTGTTGCTCTGCAATTACACAAACCTGTGTTTGGCTGAGTAAAAGTCAAAGTGTTGGACATGATGGGATATTTTCTCCCTCAGAAGATTTAAAATGAAGACTATTTTTCACCTGTGCAGCTCCAAGCAGAATGCATAATGATTTAAGCTAATTTCCTTGCTCAGTAGTGACACATGTGTTACCGTCAGTGATGGCCAGAAATTGCGTAAATGTAACTAAGACAATGTGTTGCTGGGGCTACTCTGACTCACGCTGCAACAGTTAAGTCTAGACTTTGATATTGTTGGCATGAAGTGGCAGGTATGATTGTGGGATTTTTTTTGTTTTTGTTTCCAATTTGACCCACTGTTCGCTGAGCTGTCAAAGAATGCCACGCATTTCCTGAACTATTTTAAGCATCTAAGACATTTCTTTTCACCCCTGGTAGTTCAAGACCACACGATAGTCGGGTTTAATTACCCACTGCTCGGAATACAACAAATCCTAAATTTCATGCCAATTACATTTGATATTTTCTTCTTTTTTTTAAGCTTTACTGTCCATGACCAAAGAGCGCCACAATGGATTCCTGCGAGCTGACCAAGAATCCTGGAAGGGCGCTTAGAAAGGAAGGAAGGAGCACAGAGCCGAACAGTGTACATGTTTAAGCCCCGCCTCTGTGGGGCAGAATGAATTCATCCTGTAGCGGAGGATATAAGTGCTGGGAGCCTTAATGTAATGGTTATTCAATTGAGCACCGAAAGGTTTGGCTTTTCGTCAAGATATCATTTTGGTGAATCCACAAATCCTGTTACATTTGTGTGATGGCACTGTAATCCAGAGTGTAATAACTATTCATGGTTAGGGTTTTATATACAACCACATGCGCTTTATAGTTATACGTCTTGGAAACGATGGCCTTTAGCCATTGTTTGCTTATTTTTCTTCTTCCCCTCCATCTGGGAGCCTTCCCTCCACTTTAAAGAGTCCCGATGGAGTCTGTTGTGTTTGTTGCTCGATTTGCTTCTGCTAGCTTTGCACCGGAACATCAGTCACATGATTCCACCAGGTCACAATTAGCCTGCAGACTGGTGCTGCAGCGCTGGTCCCTGGGGAGCTGCAGACACATGGCTCTGTTTTGTTTAATGACAGTGTGTGTGTGTGTGTGTGTGTGTGTGTGTGTGTGTGTGTGTGTGTGTGTATATGTAGCTGAGTCAAGAAGGAGGGATTCCTGGTCGGTCAGGCAGATCGTCACACACCGATTTAAAAAAATAAATAAATAAACAAATTGAGACTGGCGCTTGAATGCCATCTGAGGCACAAAGGGAGAATCTGCATGAAGCATTGATTTCTTTTCTAAAATCAGTACTTCTGCCCTCTAAACTATGCAAATTTCAGCTGTAACCAAGTAGTTATTTTTACATCAAAATACAGCATACTGTAGAGGTCATGGAGATCTGATTTTTTTATTTTTTTTAATCTCTCTGCGTGTGAGTGCAGACACTGTTGCTTTTGTGTCACTACAGGAGGCAGCCAGACTTCCGTCTTGCAAACAGAGCAGCTCTGTGATGTGAGTGCCCACCAGGAAGCTGAACACTTCCAGTTCTTCTTAGTGGGATTCCACACTTTCATTTCATTCCATTCTGTGAATGAGAAACAAGTCCACCAAACAATTTTATTGTATTTCTTTTCTTTTTTTTTTTTTTTATTGGTCGCAGTTAAAATTAGCTAGTTATTGAGACAGGAACAGCAGATAGCGCAAGAAACACTATCTGCAGTTATTTGTTGGAAAATAAGGAATGGCTTGCTCGCTCCAGGATTAAGGAAGTGCTCCCATCCTGTCAGGAAGTGTTTACAACTTTGTGACATTCTCTTTTTAACTTGACATGTCTGTGCTCGCCCCTGTGTGTGTGTGTGTGTGTGTGTGTGTGTGTGTGTGTGTGTGTGTGTGTGTGTAGGCCTGGGCATTCTGGCTGCTGCTTGCTCGCTAAAATGTAACCGGGGTTAATGTTCTCGGCTGTTTCGACATGAGCAATCGAGATGTCGGAAATAGTGACAAATGGTGGCTTAGCTGTTGCATGCTCCACGGAGGGCTCTTTGTGGCAACAGATGAATGATTGTCCCCCCCACCCCCTTGATATTGCTTCTACAGCGTTTTGCTATCCTGAGACGTGAAGCCATGTAGCAATGGCAGTGCTATGGGACTCCACCCTGCGCGCTCGCTCTATTGTCAGTGTAGGCGACGTGCAGGGACCTCGGTACATCCCCCCCCCCACACACACACACAGGGAGGCTATCTGAGGCCACAGAGCTTCCAGCCTCAATCGAGACGGCTTTGTTTACAGCCTGACTGTGGCTTGTTTTTCTCCCTGCTTTATAAATCACTCTCCCAAAATCAAAGCCTCCGTCCCAGCGGATCTCCTCATGTTGTTTCATGAAGCCCTACTTTCCTAATTGTGTCAGTTTCCCTCTTCTAGGAGCTGTGATAAACAATAGTGTGTTTTTGCTTCTGCGCTGTGGTCGCGTCACCACAGGGGAGTGTTATCACGTGTCCATGGTATGTATCAGCATGTTTGATGGGCTAACAACTTCATTACTCCTTTTTTCCCCCCGCCTTCTACCTCGTCCTCAAATTAAAAAAAAAAAGAATGTTTGCGCAATAATTGTAACCGTAGTGATGAGGGAAATTAGCGTAGCCCATGCTGAGGACAAATCGCTCATTCACAGGAGTGAGGGATTATCATATTTGATAAAATACCAACATTCCATTGTAGCGCCTGGATTATTATAGACTCTTGTGCTGTATGTAGCAGAAACACTGCTAATACATCTATCACAGAGAGAAGGGGGCAGAGGAAGGAAATTGGATTTTGTCAAGCGTGTCGTCAAGTACTTAATCTTGAATATCTGTTGCGTATTAAGAGCACCTTCATAGTGTGCAGCCCATGGCCTCCTCCCCTCTCTCCACTGGGGGTCTTAAGTGGCCGTGTGGAGTGTGTTTCAATGAAGGAGGTCCTCAGGGACAAGTTGGGCTGCTTTGTGTGCTTCACTGCCTTGGGTGCTAAAGGAAGATGCAGTCATTCATCAGGAGAGGAGGGCAGCAAGAGTGGGAATTCATTGAAAAGTTTTTTTTTTTACCATGCTTAAAATTGTGGAAGTATAGAAAGGAATGGATGGGGGACGCGGGACATACAAGTTTTCTCCAAGTGCAGTTTAGTTTAGTGTTGTTTAGATCCTGAAGACACTTGTTTTACACGTCCACTTACTTTATAGCCTGATGACATACTGATGGTGCTGAGGGGTTATGTACAGCAGACCAATTAGCAGCTTGTGTGGATGTTTTATAATTCAATACAATAGTTGTGGCCTTTGACCTTTTTAAAATACACAAAGCTTTAGTTTTCCAACGTCTTTTCAGGTCAAACAACAGAAAAAGAGTTACGCTATTAGTTATTCAAAAAAAGGTTTTGCAACAACAATGCAACAATTTAATTTTGTGGACACGGAACAGAAGAGAACAGTCACCTAAACACCTTTCAACACTTTTAAGACGGATTAATGTGATTATTCGATTGTATTAGAATGTTTGCCGTCTGAAAATAGGTATAGAGGTGTTCTGGGATGCTACAATGTACGGTTTTTGGATTTTAAAGATGCTTTTAAGCAGATGAGAACACCCACATAAGACCTCTGCACTACAAATGCAGATCACTCCAGAAATTATAGAGGGGATTCTGTTAAATCTCATATTGACATTTACCAAAGGGATGAGAAGGCAAAAGACCTGCAGTTGGTGAATCAGGCATGTTGAGGATACAGTGGTATCTGGTTATTTTCCCACAGGAAAAAAAGCTTCAGTAGCAAAAAATATGAAAATATGATTCACAGCATATGATCTTCTCTGTTAATGTGATGTTGACTCTATGACTGATATTTCATCCGCCGTAGTTGTTTGTGTGCACTCATATGAAGACGCTACCTAGTTTTTGTGAGACAAGATATTTGATGTTATATGTTACTAGACGTTTTCCAGTGTGAAAGACGGCTGTCATGTCATCAAGTTAAAATGACAGAACACGTATTTGTAACTTCTTGCAGGTCTCAGGATTTTTTAAAACTCTTAAGAAGTGAAACTTTGAGGAGTTCATCGTGATTGCCAGCGACCTCATTTGTACGGACTGAATGTCTTTGGATGGTCTGATTAAAATGAGCATCGACTAATGGAGACTAGATATCCCACTACCTCACTGATTGAGACCTAGACAGACCAGGATTTGTGAGTGCATATGTGCAGTGTTATGACACACAGTATACTGGACTATGGGTGCAATAAAAGCCTCATAATGCACAGCAACCCATACACACAGTGGACTAGCCAGGTGTACATAAGGTGTTTTACACCATTTTCCATTCAATACTATTATGGCTCCACTATTTCATGTATTGCTGATGTTTTACCCACAAGTGTGCGGTGCAGGTTATCACTGTCGCTGCTGCTGCTGCTGCTGCATCTGGAAGCATTCCCATGCAAGCCACGATCAACAACAGGCTAAATCAGTTTGTGCCAAAAAAGGAACCGGCTTCACCCCGAAAGCCGCCCCCACATGGGTAAGAGTGCCAGAGATCTGAAGAACCAACATTTACTGTGGTCTGAATCTTAAAGGGGACGATGGTGTGTAATACATGTGTGTGTGTGTGTGTGTGCAGCCAGAAGTGAGCTGTTCCTTTTGAACAGCGCAGATGTCGCTGAGGGAGGATGGCTGAGCACATTGTTGTGCAAAGGGGATTGATAAATGTAATACACACACAGTGAATGGCAGTATACGTCGCAGATAGACTCTCTGCATCCGGAGCTTGCTGTTGCGGTTTAAGAAGATGCACTTTTGAGGCTGAGTGGTAGGAAAGGAAAGAGAGAAGGGAGGTTTTTTCATAATCATCAGTTCGTACACGTTGTGGAGAGGTTTGGGCATGTTTTAGTCTTGTTGTCAGTGAACTCAGTATTTGTTTGTATTGATTCTCAAGGACGAGCCGGCTCGCTAACGCTGAGCCGCTGCTCTTGAATGATTCTCCAATTAGCTTAAAAGCAAAGCTAATGAATATACCTGGAACATAAACGGTATTTTTCTTCATCTGAAGGGAAGTGCTCTCCGTCGGTGTGGGGACCGCAGTAGCTTGTGACTGATTGTGAAAAAGGCGTCTTTATAGCAAATATAGTAATTTGATTAGCGGCCTCTGCAGACTCCTAAGCAGGCCTTTAGAGGAGGCACATCACTCTTCCAGGCTCATAGAAGCAGGAGCTAAAGCAGCAGCCGTGTTTCTCTGGAAACATTTCAATAAAGTTTCATTAATGTCAGGTCTGTATGGTGGGAAATGCAAGCGTGCACTGTCTCTCCTTTTCCGTCTGCCTAATCTGTTTGGTAGAGCCCAGCAGGGCTTCGTCTTCACAAGGGGGCTCCGATGAATTGTAACCAGATTTGCGCTCTCTCTTCTTCGAAAACATGAAAGTATCTCATTGATGGTAACTGCATTATGTCAACAGAGAAGCTGTGATCGTGCTTGCTTTAATAAATTGCCTCGAGGGAGTCTTTCTTGCCACTATGTTCTTTCTAGAACTGGTGCCAAGTTCTCTTAGGACGACTGCACACTGCACACACGACATCCATCCTATGTTTACAGACGCAGATAAAGTGCAAGAGCTATCAGCAGAGGCGCCGCGATGATGCTCTGCTTGCTGAGTTTGGGGTTTTTATGTGAACATTTTCCATCCAAGAGGAGGAAACGTACTTTATGCATGGCAGCTCAAAGATAGAACAAAAACAGTGTCTCCTTATCTCGCGTCTCCTCTCACCCCTCTTCTTTAAAGTGGCTTTCTGTCCTCCCAATAGTGGCATGCTTTCTTTTTTGTTACACTGAAGAACAAAAGAGCAATAGCAGCAAAGAAAACAAAAGCCTTTTGAAATGCCTTAATGCAATTGAGCTGCTAAGCACTGAGTTGTATTAGGTTATCAGTGGCTGAAATCCCTTGTGGCGTGAGACATAAATCACACACGTCAGCCCTCTTCCCCCCCCCCCCCCCCTCCTCTCTCGTTCTGCAGCCTGCTGACGTTTCTGGCAGATCTCAGGGGGGCTTCAACCTTGACTATCCCGAGACGCATTCAATCCTTCCCGGACAAGCCATGACATTAATATCATATTCCTGTCTGCGTTCATTTAGCCGGAGTGAGATCAGTCTTTATTTCCATATGTCTAAAGGTGTTTATCTGATAATCGCCGGGGGAAATTGCCTGGTTTTGCGTTTGCTTCAGGTTGTTTATGGTGGCGACACCGGACATGTGGCTCACTCACAATGCAGACAAAGAAATGTTGCAGCCTATTTTTGAATTATTATTGTATTAACTATCAGAGATTGTGAATTGTTTCATCATTTTGCTCCAGATTAACTAACGAGCCAGCCCGAACACATTTACTCTCCATTAAGAGTGCAGGAGGAGAATTGAGGCCGATATTTCCTCACTTCTAATGGAAGTCTGAGGCCCCGATCGAATTGCAATCCTTCAAGGCTCCGGCATCGTCGGGCTCCGGCGTTGAGCCGAAGAGGCAGGTGCCTGTTAGAGTCTCCCGCCTTCGCTAATGCGTCCCCTCTGTTCCCGCTGATTGGAAGTCGGCTTCATTGCCCGAGAGCTGCGGTGCATTTTCAAGAAGTTGCTCTCTTCGCTTGCGAGCTGCCAGAGCTCTGTCAGGTGTAAGACATGGCCAGCCTGGGATCTGAGCTGAGGAATGGAAGTAATTGAGTGTTTTTTTTTTTCTCTCTCTCTCTCTCTCTCTCTCTCTCTCTCTCTCTCTCTCTCTCTCTCTCTCTCGCACTCTCGCGCTCTCTGCTGCAGCAGTAAAGGAACCTAGCTTCCACGGGGACCTGGCCTAAGCCTCTGAAGTGGCTTTGAGAGATTCATATAGGCTTACAGCGCGGCTTAGCAGAGACCTGATGTATTGAGGCAGTCTTGTGCTGAGGGGGGGGGGGGGGGGTGCTTTCATGACAAGTGTGGCTTGGCTGCAGTCCTGACACACCCTGGTACAAGGCAGATGGCGTGTCCCCAGGCGACGCTGCCACTCTCTAGCACCCCTCCTGCTGTCCAGCAGTCATTAGTACAGTGGGACAGGAAGGACACATTAGAACAATTTGGAAATATGAATCACCTCCTCCACCCCAAACATGAACTACGCTGCAGGGCTGGGTGATGGTACCTCACAGGGACCGTCTGTTTATCTAGATAGGTGATGGTTCAAGGAAGGATCTGTGTAAGCTGAATTTAATTACACTGCTGCCTGCTAATGGGTAACAATAGGATGTTGTAGTTGTACACATTACAGCTTTGTAAAGGTATGAATGTGACACACAGGGTGGAGCCGGTAATGACCATGCAGTGAAGAAATTCCCCTTTCATAAAAAGACACCTCGCAAACAAACAACTCCTGTTAGTCACCTCTATTACTGCAATGTTGAGCTGTTTTGCAACACAATTTCCTAATACTTCTAAATGAAAGTGAAAAAGCAAGAAGCACAACTTCTTTTTGTTTCATTTTTATTCAACATGCTGGTAGCTGGTTTGTCATTAGCTTAAACTTGTATTTCATGGGTAAAGGAAATGTGACTGTCCCTGCTGACTGGAATAAGAACATGAGCCAGGTGCTGAATAGAGCTTTTCCAACTCTGAGCTAAATTAACACATTCCTGTAAAATGTAAATCCTTTTTTTTAATTTTTTTTTTTAGTGTAGCTGTTTGATGACCAGCCTGTGCAACCTTATTCTGGATACAGCGACCATAATTAAGATATTCACATTACTAGCAGCTGCATATGTTTTCCTTATATCAGACCAACTGAATTTGAAGTGAGAAATGTTGATTGTAGACACTTTATAATTGCATATTGTCTTGACAAGGTTTTAAGATTATAAAATGACAAAAGCTCATTTCAAATACTGACTCAGCCTCTGCAGAGGTCATTTTAAAAGAGCAGCCGAGATCCACTTGTGACTGATTGCAGATTCCTGTTTCGCTTCAAGAGCACCAGCAGGCCCATTAGACTCTGATTCAGCCTGATTTTGATTGTTTGTGATGGCCAAAAATGCACATACATTAGAGTTCAAGTGAAGTGTTTTTACCTCATCTGCCCTTTAGTACCATGCTACTTCAGACATTACCAAACTAATATTCCCCAAGCCATGATTACAATAGCAGAGCTGTTGCATATCAGGCTCAAACTAAAAGTGGAGCGTTTGAGTCTTTGTCCGTGATTGCATCACTCTTGTCTGATGCGATCAGAAAGTTTCACCACACACACTGCCCTATTATTTGTCCTACATTATGTCAACAGGAAAGGAAAACTATGACGTAATGTGTTTGGAGTGGCTCCACACAACTCCGTAAGGGACATCATTTCCCGAAACATGCCCAAACATCCTTTGGCTCATGAAGGCGGTAGAGGTCTAAGGTGTGGGCTCTGCTAAAACCTAACCGGCTAAACCTCACTGTGGGCAAATATGTAAGCTGCTGCTGTCATCTTAAGCTGCTGGAGAGAATGTAAGATGCAGCATGTGGAGTGTTTTATCACATTTGTGGGCTATTGGTCTCAAACCTCGAGCCACTCTGCTACAGTATGTGGACTGCAGTCAAATGGGCACTGGCCTTCATCCCTCCCATTTAGGTGATTCATATGTTTCTTTAGTCAGGGTTACTTATTCTTAGGTTTGGGCTGTGTTTGCACTGACTGTATCTGAAGTGGGTTTGGCACACGCTCTGATGACTGATGGCTGAGTTTCTATACAACAGGATGTGAGATGGTAATAGTGACACTGTGGCTGTAGTGCATAATAATCTGGTTTGTCTCTGGGGTAGCAAAGATGTTGCTAATCTGAATGATTGAATTTTAATTGAGTGAATTATGTATCTTTCTGTGGCACAAAAACAAACCAGGAAAAAAAATGTTTGCGTTGGATTTCTTTTCCCCCTTGCTTGAATTCACAGAAGCAAAACATTTGAGGAACCCATAATTATGCTGTGGCAGAAACAAAAGTCCTAGTTATTTTCCCCAAAACAGACGGAGAGGGCATATTGAAGAAGGTGGATTTAACACACAGTAGCTGCTATGAAAAACATCCGTGGTACTTACTTCCCTTGCTATTATCGCTAATCCATGTATAGTGGAGATGATTTGTGCCAGCATTGCTATGTCGCTAAGCGGCTTACAAATTATCCCGACTGAACTTTCTAGCATATAACACCTGGAAACTCTTTTTAGAGTGCGTGAAATGATACTTGACCCCCGTCAGTACTGTAAAAATGTCGGTGCTTTCCCAGCCGAAGACAAATCCCAGAGTTGGAAAGGTATATCTGTACATTTTACTTGCTTCCCTGAGGGTTGGCAGGTGTGCGCGTGTGTGTGTGTGTGTGTGTGTGTGTGTGTGTGTGTGTGTGTGTGTGTGTGTGGCACTCTCACGGGTGGCCTGCATATGGGGTTTGCTTCTGGGAAGCAAATCCATTTGGGAAGCTCCCTCTGTGGCAAAGATGGACAGCGGTCGGGTCTCAGGGATCGGGGTGGTGGAGGCACGGCGTGGCGGGCACGAGGCTCGGTCCACCGCCGGTCTGCCCCGCCCGACCCCGTCCACCAGATGAGTGATGAGCTTGTTCATAATGAGACCAAATCCCTTCCTCTCACACATGACTCATAGGGTGTAGTGCCAGGCATGTGCGCGCTCTACATGCTCGCTGAGGTGTGTGCATGAGCGTTTCCTTATTTGTTTTGAAACCCTTGACTCAAATGTTTCCAAGTAACGGAACAAGCGGTCAGTGCCCTTCTCCTCTGACCACTGATTGGCAGGACTAGACTGTCTGGAGCCACAACAGAGAAAAAGCCCCCCCAGTCACACCCTCTCCCTCATTATCCAATGACCAAGAGGACGGACGGCTCAGATGGTCGCCTCTTTCCTTTCACAGGGTGGATCTCTGCTTCTGAAGCGGTCTCCTGGTAGATGAAGCAAACATTTTAGGAAGCAAATACCACCCCCCCCCCCGAGGCACTATAGATGCGGACCGCTGCTCCGCTCCCTAAAGGTTTGAGCTGTATTTCTGGGTCCTGGGACGTTCACTTAATTGCCATCTACTGCACAAAAACGCTCAGCGAAAGAGCAAGGACTGCAATTAGCCGTGGCTCGCTGCCAGCTCGGCATAAATCTACCAAATTGTTTCTCCTCAGAAAGTTGAGCAGCCGTGGTCCTCTTTCCTCTTCTTCTTTCCTCTTCTTTTGAAAAATGTAGGCCTGACGTATAATTAGGCCGACCAGCAGTAGCAGAGAGCGTGCTGTAAGGCTAAAAGCTGAGGCATTGTGGTGGTGTGCTAAGACATGGGGGGGGTGTGCGCTTTTCCCTTTATGTTCCGGCCTACCTCGATCACTAGATCTTGTCCTGTCCTGGGCCTCAGCAGTGTCTGTCTTGCACCTTTCCTGACTCCTACCCATGCGGTATTGTTTAACAGAGTAGCAAAATGAATTCCCTTCTTGATATTTGACTTTTTTTCCCCTCACCTTTCTTTGTTTTCCTTTTCTCATGCAGCCCATCATCCTTGAAGACTACGCGGACCCTTTCGATGCTGAGCAGGCTGGCGGAACTCAGACCAGTACGGAAAAGGTGACGACAGAGAACGATGGCTACATGGAGCCTTATGAGGCCCAGAAGATGATGGCAGGTAGATCAGTTTTCAATTTTCTAATATCTCGATTTCCCTGTCACTCAGCTGCCTCCATCCATTACATTACATTACAGTCATTTAGCAGACGCTTTTATCCAAAGCGACTTACAATTCAGGATCTATCTACACACCGTAGACGCAGCTACGGGAGCAATTTTGGGGTTAAGTGTCTTGCTCAAGGACACATTGACATGAGACTAGTAGAGCAGGAGCCGGGGATCGAACCGCCGACCCTCTGATTGAAAGGCACGGTCACAATCACCTTCACACCTTCAGTAATTGCAGGTTAAGGGGACAAGTAATGGATTTTTGTTTTGGCTATGATTTCATATTGTTTATCCCAGTGGAGCGTTAATTAGTATGCAGTGTCATATGGCCATATGTTTATTAACGAACAGGCTTAGATGGCCTAATGCCTATTCACGTGACGGGTGCAGCAGAGCAAAAATGACCTGTGTGACATGAAAGATGTCAAAACATTTTCAAAAGCAGAGAAAGAAAAAAACACCTCAGGGGTCCAATGAAGAGAGAGTAGTTTTTTAAAATGTTTTTCTCCTGCTGAACTGTGTCCATGTGGAGACGGCCACTTGCTGGGATTTCCAGGAAGGGACAACAATAGCTAAGTGCTAACAGAAGAATTCAGCTGAACCACATTCTCCACAGCGTTGTCACAGTGAGCCAGGCAGTGACAAAGAATGTGCAGAAACAGAGGAGAAATGATGAACAATGTGTCGAAAACAAAACATGTGGTTGCTGGTTTTCTTTCCTAAACAGACATAAGAAAGGAATGTTACAAACAAATGTTTCAATGACTGTCAAATGTCAATGGATGTTTCTGGAACTACAAGACATCAGTACTTTTTACCTTGATAAAGTGACATACCATCTATATGCAGGTACCTCTCACCCCCCCGCACGTGATACTGTACTCTTATAGACACACACACACACCCACTTCCATTGCTCCCACAAAGGCAGGACATGTCTCTGTCCCTCATTGGCAATTTTCTTTTAATGGGCCTCCAGACAATCTCTTGTTTTCATCTGTCTTACTGTTTTGACCTCTGGCCCAGTGAACGCCTCAGCTGAGCGCAAAAACTGAAGATGTATCGCCTCTCTCAGGTGGAGGAAGCTTTTAAGAAAAAAAGAAATCTGAGCAAGGCTTTTGTGGTACTACTTGAATCTTGAAGTGATTCCAGGTTTTTTTTCGGTGCTTTTTACCTTCATCTTGACACAGTTTTTCATGTTGACTCTTATTGACGAGCTAAACTCTGCTGGCAGCAATTGTCTGTCTTGAGTTTTGTTTTGTTTCTGGTTGCTCCTGTCTTTGAACCCTGGAGTGGTGTTGTTTTCAAGCTCCCTGCTTTGATCCATCATATCTATTGATTGAAAGTTTTTGTCTGCTGTTTTGACTGAGCCGGCAGGGTGTTGTTTTAAATAGAGATGTTAGTGGATTGCTTTGGCTCTTCTGTCATCCTTTTAATATTCATACTCGTCCATGGACTTGTTCGCCGATGATTGTTTTCACAAGCACTAAATAATACATTTAATTCAGACGGGCTGACACATAGGTAGGAGGACTGGCATTATATGAGGAGGGTGCATTTAACAAAATGTCTGTTTTTTTCACAATTTATTTTTTAACTTTTTCATCATAGACACAACATATACATACAAAAAAAAGAAAAACAATTTTAACAATATTTGATATGTTCACCTGCAGACAGACAAACATGTGAAAAGTCTAGAATCTGTGAGTTAGCATGCAATATGAATCATGCTCATAGCACCCATAATACATAATAATGATCAGGGGAAATCTAAAAGTATAGTTATAGGTAACTGCATTGAAAACCCCAAAATTATGTTTCACTGGTTCATTATTTGTACCGTTCAACATTTATGTATTCCGGCCAGACATACAGAGCATGAATGCTCTTTTTCAGCAACACCTTCCTCCAAATACACACACTCACACTTGGATGCTGCCCAGTTCAGCCCCACCGGTGCAGTTGGGGGTTAAGTGCCTTGCCCAAGGGTACCTCAATGATGTAATGAGGGTCAAGGCGCTGCTCTTTCACATTCTCTCGCTGTGCAAGGCCTGATGCATGCACCAATACGGTCAGTATACTGATGTGGATGTAGAGTAATTGCTGCATCCCTCATTCTGGCAGCATATTGGTCAGGCAGAACTGCACACTCAGAATTTAGTTGGCCAAAAAGGAGAGAGAGGAACTATAACACGGGCTGCTGCACTGAAGCAGAGTAAGGAGCTCATGTCTGTCTGTCTCTCTGTCTGTCTCTCTGTCTGTCTGTCTGTCTGTCTGTATCTGTGTTAATATTACTCTCTCTCATCTCTTTCACTCCCCAAGCAAGACAGTGTTTTTGTTCTCAATGACAACCTGCACTGTTTCCTTCAGACGGCTGTAGATGGCCGTAGCTTCAAACAGCCTCCCTTCTTTGTCTCTTCCCGGCGCTTTGCTTTCACAGACGAGTGCAGATGGACACAAAACTAACCAAACAAGCCAAAACAACAGAATTTTTTTCTATTCATAGTTGTCAGAGCGAGTTTTTAATTTACCACCAGCCAAATTCACATCGTCTATGAAACGGTGAGTCTACCTCCCCAATAAATGGGCTATAGCTGTCTCAACTTGTGAAATTCAAAGGTGTGTAACAGATAGTTTCTCATGAGAAGTGTTTCCAATTAATTCTAAGAAGTAGACTGAAAATGAATCAGACGGCCTGACGTTTTTAGTTTGTCTTCACAGACGACCTTTACGTTTCAAGTTTCAGCACAAGATTTACTTTGAGCTGCTGTCGGCTTGGATCTCACTTAGCAGACACACTTGCACACACTTGCACACACTGCTGTGCCAATTAAGTTTTTAAATTTTTTTATTTCCATATCAATCTCAGTAATTGAATACTACTACTACTACGGATATTTATAATTTCCTACATAAGAGGCCTTGATATCGATTTTGCATATTAACTTGTGAAATCTCCGTTTGAAGCTCATATTCCATGTTCACATACAGAGACATTTGTATGTCATAACCTCCTGGAAGTGGACACCTCAGATTAGTATCTTTTGCTGAGTAATCACGTGTGGTTTTGCATTGCACTTAGCCGAGATTAGGGGAGGACCAGACAGTAGGTACTCTGTAAAGCAATATTGTGATTAAGCTGATTCCATGGATGGAAAATGTTCCATAACCCTCTCATTTACAGATACTAAAATTGTGGGGATTTTGTTTGTAAAGTTTGATTTAGGAATCGCAGTGATGGAGTGTATATGGCATTTAACCTCTATATTTTTCATGGTATTGCTGCTGTAGGTTACTAGAAGTCTTTTCAATGCAAAGATTCTTCTGCCAAACCTAAGGTTGATTAGCTCAACTTGTACAATGATGCAGCAGAAGGCACAGGTGCTTCCTGTATATGCCTCTGAATAGCAAGTATGAGGTCAGCCTGTACTCTTATACTGATTAGAAAAAGGCTTTTCACATTCCTCCGCTCTCTCCCTTGCATTTTGCATTTTGCATTTTATGAACCATTTCAGTCTCATGAGTTAAACAACCCGATTGATTATTACGTTTTAGCATCAATTCACTGCAAGCTATGAAAAGCTATTCATATATTTCTATAAAGAACAAAAGGCTTGTTGCACAATAAAATCCAGCGGCCAATCAGATGTCTGCGTGTCTTATTTCCGCTGCTGATGTCATTCCATTCACTGAAGTGTGAACCATGTAAGAAGCTCTTTAGAGTCTTTCAAGGCTACTTATCCTCCCTTTAGTTTATTGTCTACAACAGAGGAAATACATTTCAAGGCACACTGCGTCGTTGAAAGCCTACAGACCCGAATGAGACAGTTTTTCTCGCAGGATTTTTATGAGACTATGATCGATGGACCTCAGACCCTCTAAAGGGGGTCCGGGGGCATGCTACCCCCCAATAAAAGTTTGTACATTTTAATGTTTGATGCATCAATATGGTGCAGATAGAGAGCAAAATTAAGAGGCTAGATTTCTGAACAACTTTGAGCTCTTGAAAACAATTCTGTGCCCTCGTTCTTGCAGTGGTGGAATGTTACCAAGTACATTTAGGCTACTCAAGTATTGTTGCTAAGTAAAATGTTGAGGTACTTGCACTTGAGTATTTCCATTTGATGTACTTTTATACTTCTAGTCCACTACATCTGAGGGAAATATTGTACTTTTAGCTTACTAATATCAGTTACTAGTTAAGCTGCTTTGCAGGTTCATATTACTCATACAAAATATAGATCAACTAATAAACTTGATGTATCATTAGGCAGCATATAGCCTAATTATTAAGTATATAAAGTAGTTAAAATTAGCTTCACCTTTACCAGCTGCATCATTACAGTGATGAACACATTAATGAATCAATATTTATAATCCAAGTATATAGGCCTACCATAAATGTGTTATTTATTATTATTATTATTATTTATTTTCTACATAATGAGTTGGCAATACTTTTATACTTGTGGTACTCAGTAACATTTTGAATGCAGGAGTTTTTCATGTATTTTACACTGTACATCAGTAAATAATGTAGTCATCAACACATTGGTTGTATAGATATGAATGATGATGACACAGCAAAGAAGTCACACTCACAAAGCATGGGTAAACGAGACGTGTTTCTAGACAACATCACCACAGACACTGAGGACAGTCGCACTAGGAAATAGGGGCCCCATCAGTCCCCTCTGGAGGAGAGGGTGCATCGAGCACTGAGGTCCCGGCCCCGGGGAGCAGTGTAGTCTGGGTGGTGGGTGCTGTAAAGCCACTTTCTGAGCCGAACTGCGCACCCCAGTTGCTGCGCACCTCTGAGGAGGAAATGCACCGGACACGGTCAGCAAGCCCACCTGTTAGTTAGTTAGTTAGTTAGTTTTGGTTCGTTATGAAACTGTGGCAGAGCAAAAAAAGACTTTGGCGAGCCGCTGCGGTCTAGTTAATTAATACGAAACACCAGAAACAATTCTATGGCATCTTGATTTATTATTTTAATTACAAAAGTGTACAGTTAAATCATGTTGAAACCAGATGTGCTATTTTGGAGATACAATTAAAATTCCTTGATTACACAATATTCACAGCTTAGACACATCAACACATGCACTGACCACATAGTGGGAGGTGTGGCATGTCAGACCTGAGGCGAAAAGTGCCACAGCCGTTTACATAACATACAGAGTGCACTCCTGCTGTGTGTGTGTGTGTGTGTGTGTGTGTGTGTGTGTGTGTGCGTGTGTGCGTGCGTGTGGCTCGTTCCATTTCTCTCACCCAAGAGCCATCCTTAGTGAGGTTGAGTCGACTGATTTATGGGCCTGCTGGAGGGGCATGTCATGACTTCCTTAACCTGAAAAGCCAGCCCCACCCCTGCGTAAGCTGCTCCACACACTGGCTGCCGGTCGAGGCTCCACCTGCAGTCATGAGAAGACATGTGCACAGCCACTCTATCTTTACAGCGTTTCCGGCATGTGTTTCCAGAGTGCCTCGAATATCTGTCATGTCTACACGCGTCAGCGACTGCATGTGCTGTCTTCGTACCCATGTAAGTCTGTTGGAACATATGTTTCGGCCTGAGAGAGGATGCCCCCCCCCTCATGCTCAGCTGGTCTTTTGGCATGTTGAGTTAATGTATTGAAAGTGTGTATATTTTGTATTTGGGTGTACGTCTTCTCAATGTCGCAGCAGATTTCACACTTGAGCATGATCTTTTTTCTGTACCTTTTGTCTCTTTCACACATAGAAAAAGGCACAGGCATATTCACACAACCCCTACTCACACACACACACACACACACACACACACACACACACACACACACACACACACACACACACACACACACACCTCAGCTGTCAGCGTGGCCATTCCCTGCATACCTCAACTCATGCAGCAGCAGCACCTACTCACAAGAGGAGACGTCAGAAGAAAAGCTTGAATCAACTTCTGTGGTATTACTCTATCTTAACTTGACTCCCACACACATTGTTGTAGCTGTTGAGACTTGTTACACTGACGAGTGTAATGGGCTGGGCTCGCACTGCAGGGCAGTCTGCGTCAAGGCATTTCTCAATGAACACGCGCTCTCGCCGTCATACTCCCCAATCAGCCAGGCAGACGGCCGTGTGAGAGTGTTCCCGCAGTGCAGAGGAGGCATGTTGTGCAAACAGCTTGCATGACTGAGCTCTCCCAAACAAACACACGGCAGCCCAGTCCACTTGCCAGTCCTCAAAGCCATAGCCACGCCACTGCACTTAAAGTGTGTGTCGAGGTGTGCGAACGTGCGCATGCGGTTATCGGACAGAAATAAACCCTCCGGTGTAAAATACTTTACGGCAGTGGTGAATTTATTACACAGTGTCGCCGTTGTAACCTCAATTTCTCCTCATCCCATCTTTTCAGGTCAGGCTCAGTCATTTAGCGGCAATGGAGTTGTGCAACAGGGCCAGAATGCCTGAGGGGGGAAAAGAACCGTGATGTTTTCCATAATAGTTGACTCATGGTAGATGGGTGCTCGCTATTTCTCTGTTTCTCTCTCTCTCTCTGACAAATGTGCTGGGAAATGTCTCGGGGGCACTGGCACCTCCTGCACCGCACTCCCAGTGATGTGGAGACTAGCATTCAGAGCCAAGTGATGAGTCATTAGCAATGGAGTTGATTATTTCAATTACTCATGATAGCGTGGTGCTAAGCCTCCTGTTGGCTCCAACGTATAAATGCCGGGAACATTGCCAGTTTGGGAAGGCCCTGAGTGGGTGAGGGAACATGTGGGGATGCCGAAAGAGGGATGACGAAGGGAAAGAGAAAGGGAAAGTAGTAACATAGGACCAAAAGACAGCGGAGGAGAGAACCGTGGCTAAGTGGAGAGCAGGGCCGCCTTTCAATCAGAGGGTCGGAGGTTCGATCCCTGGCTCCCGACTAGTCTCATGTCAATGTGTCCTTGAGCAAGACACTTAACCCCAAAATGTCTCCCGTAGCTGCGTCTACGGTGTGTAGATAGATAATGAATTGTAAGTCGCTTTGGATAAAAGCGTCTGCTAAATGACTGTAATGTAATGTAACCGTAAGAGAGACTGGCCGAAACAGGAAAGTGAAGAGAGAGACCCAGAGGCAGAGGGAAAACAAATTAATGTTACGGCACACCGTGGGTTACTTTATGGGGACCAGTTGATAGTAAAAAAACATGGAGGCATGGTGTGCTGAAAGGTTTCCATCTCCTGCTCACTCACTCACTCACTCACTCACAAGAGTGACAACTCACCCCAGGCGACGGCAGGTACATGTGGCGCTACATTTCTTGGCCTGTAACCCTGTTTTTATTGCCCAGAGCTGTGACTCGAGGCATAACCGGAGCATGCACCGACAGTGGAGCTTTTGAAATCTTGTAATCGAGGTCATTAGTATGGTACATTTGGTTCAATGTCTTGTTAGTATAGCAAACAATAACTGTGCAGTTCTCCTCTCATGTCTGGTTTTGTTTTCCTTTCCATCACATCTGCTTTGGTGCTTTTGAAGGGTTGCTTAATAACCTCAGCAACACATTTATGCATTACTCTAGCTTATTATAGGCAGCTTTAAACAAACATGGACCGCAAGGCCAGTAGCTGAAAACTGGACAGGGAAGTGAAGTAATTAACACCTCCTCTTTCCTCTCGCGCCTCACATCAACCCAATTTTAAGGGTATTTGGGTCTTTCAATCAGCTCGCCGCTGCTCTTTTTCCAGCTCAAATGATGCTTTTCTAAAAATAACACCACCTTTCTATCTTGTCTTTAACTATCTACAGACAATGTTAGAGACATGAGTCATGACATCTATGTAGTTTCTTTCAGAATGTAAATGTAGTATAGGACATGCAGTGACAATGCTGAAAGTTCAGGAAAAAAACAGTAGTGAGATAATAGAAGAGTAAAGTATTTCTAAGATGTGGGAGAAGTTGTACAGTATATTTACCTTATGTGGTTGGGCTGTATTGAAGATTTGTAGATAAATCCATTGTAGCTGATGATAGCTTTTGTTTACTCCGTTGAGTTATGAGCCATGTCAGGGTCCCAGAAGAAATAAGTTATGGCCATTAAGGTGCAACAACGACTTCTCTAAACGATGACCTAAGACATCCTGCAACCCAGCAGGTTATCAGTGGTGATGTTCATGAGATTTGTTGTCTGATTTGTACCTTTAGCCTCCTTTTTATGTAGAAAAAACATGGCACCAAGTTTCCAACTAGTTACTAATGTTATTTTTAAGATGTTCTATTCATTACAGAGTGTTCAGTTATTTAACAGTCCACTGTTACATCCCGCTCCCTGACTAGTCATGTCTACGCCCCATTCGGTGGTTGCCAGATTTTGTCAGCGGCATGCTATCCACTTGTCACATCTACATGATCCCATGAGAAATGACTGACAGTTATTACACACTCATCTGACAGGCTGGTACTGAGTACTGCAAGACCAACGCTCCACTGTGCCAGAGCTGGTGTCAGGTGGTCTTTTTTTTGGCTCGGTGCTATTGTTGTAGTCCTATTATTTTGTAATAATAAGAATGTTTAAAAATAATCTTGTCAACAAACATTACAGTGTAATGAAGCAGAGCTGGAGAGCAGGAATCTAACGAGCTCCCTCAGACTTTCAGAGCGGGGCTGCAGTTTAGTTTAGCTCGTTTGTAAGAAAACTCTGTAATGTTTGCGAATGATGATTCATATCAAGACTCTAGGTGTGATGTATTTATGATGTATGTAGTTGTTCATTGTGGCAGGCAGGCCAAACAGGAAACGTCTTTACTATACTTTGTTCAGCGTAATGTTCGTACTGTGCGGCATACTTTTGCGGGCTTTCATTTGTAAAAATCAGGGTTGAGTGAATAAAAAAGTGCGGTCGCTTTCGACAGTCGATTGGCTATTTGAAAATAGCGGGTTTGTGCAGGATGCCCCATGTGACGATTCTAATAACAATTCTGTTTTAACTTCACCTTTCTTGTATCAACTCTGAGGTGGTACCAAAAAAGCACCAGGTGCTATCCACAACGTTTGCTCATGGACAACCAAAAAAAGAGCGAGTCGAGTCGAGTCGTGCCATACCATGCAGAGGAAACGCGGCCGAACACTTACCGTAAATGAGCACAGTTTTCCTGTTTCCCCCTGGTTTAAACTAGCGACTCAGCAGCACATCTCACCTCATTAACTGTTTTCACCATATGTAGCACCAATGTCCACTTCAGAGAAAAGAGGTGTGATTTTTATGAGGTGCTCAGTGGCCAGAACGAGGTTGTACTGAGCCGTGTAACTGTGTCGTGCTGCAAACCATTTCCTGGCTGAACTGATGGTTTAAAAATAGTTTCTCGTGTTTTCAGGACGTTGAAAACTGTGTAAAGGGTTATTATGGCTGTGTGTGTGTTTGTGTGTCCGGCCTACTGGATATAGCGGCGTGAAGGGTCATTTGGCAAAGCTGAAGTGCGGATGGTATAAGAGGTGGGAGGAGAGGGAAAGAGCAGAAAGACTGACGACTTATTGATGAAATGAGAAATCTCCAGCTCCAGCCTGATAACCTCCCTCCCCCTCACTTAGTGATGAATGCTCCCTAGCGCTGTAGCTACGACTACTCACATGTGACTTTGGTGCTCGCCAGCTGTCGATACGTCGACATTTCCACTAGATATTGTCACGTGCAGTTCCGACTGGAGTACGTCATTTGTAAAATATTATACATCTTAAAAGAACCCAGACGTTTCTAAGGTTTGCAAAAGGCGACAGCTCAACAGTCTCTGCCCCGTTGTCTCGATGATCAATAAATTAGCTGAGTGCACAAAGACACACATGGACACAGAGACACAAAACAAGAAGCAGATGAAGGAAGTGCTGCGTATTGGCAGGAGCATTCCTTCTGGCCTCTGATATCCCGCTGTGCCAGGCTGTGCCAAGCCAAGGATGGATAGGATGGCAGACCCGCTAGCCATCCGTTACAGCTGAATAGGTAGGGAGGGGTCGGAGCGCGCGCGGGGGGGGGGGGGGGGGGGGTTGAAGGTGCTGAAGTCATTCATTTTTAAGGTAAGATTAATGACACCATTAATCCATGTCCGGCCCACTGCAGAAGGAGGACAGGGCACAATTCATACCCATTGCTGTTCTACTCGGAGCCTGCAGCACCGCATGCATGAGGTCTGGTAACACGCACACACATTCACAGATTGAGCCATACACAGCTGTCGTGCACACGGACACACTTTGGGGTCATTTGATATGTCGAGTATCCATTTGGCGTAAAGTGGTAATGGAACTTAAAACTTAAAGCTGCAGCTTGTATCTTTGTTGCAGGCACTTACTTGATGGGCTGATTTTTACTGGAGAGAGAGAGAGAGAGAGAGAGAGAGAGAGAGAGAGAGAGAGAGAGAGAGAGAGAGAGAGAGAGAGAGAGAGAGAGAGAGAGAGAGAGAGAGAGAGAGAGAGAGAGAGAGAGAGAGAGAGAGACTTGGTGAATTAGTAATAGACAGGGACATGACTGGCACCAATCTGATTGCAGGCCTGTGTTCTTTTTTTGTTTTTACGGTGGCTACAGTCAAGCTGGAGAGGAAATCTGGCCTGTTGACACTCTGCTGCGACAGAGAGCTTTTAGGTGCGAGTGTGTGCGAGTGGGCGGCTAGCACTCTGCAGCTGTTGAAGGACACGACAGGAACAGATGGGAACCAAAAGGAAAAAAAAAATCCTCTGAAACCAGTAAAAAACATACGAGTGTGCTGGCATGTCTAGTAGTGAGAGTAAGTCACAAACATGCTTCATTAAATTTGTTGTAGTTGTTTATCATGCAGTACATCCAATGGCAGGATTTTGCGACTGTACACCATTAAACTGTACTTAAAATAAAGCAAAAACAATCTTGTTCACTGCACCCTTGTGAGTAAATGCTCAAACTATTTAAAGTCCAGTCTCAGAGCATGTGTTGGAGTAGACCTCCTCTGTAACCTCACGTCAGGAGCAGCATCTCTCGATTCACCTAGTTAATCATAACCTGACATCCTCTCTCATGCTTGTTTTGTTTGCGCGTGTGTCTTAAGTTAGTTTCAGTTTCAGTTTCAGTCTGACTTTGGATGGAATTATTTTGAAGACCAGGATGTCACAATCTCTGCGTTGCCACTCTGCTACTTTTACATGTTAAACGGCTAATTAGAATCCCGGTTATACATGAGCAACAAATCAGAAAGAAGCCGACTGTAAAACGATTTCTCTGTGTAAACACGCCGACTGTGAAACAGAAAGAGGGACAGAATTTGAGACTGACAGGTCGACTAATGTGTTTGCATGAAGTATATAGCGTCTGTTGGGCGTGTGTGTTTGAGTTTGGTATATCAAATCAAGATTTCAACAAAATGGTCCTCAATAGAGCAGACCTGTTTTGTTAAAGCTGTTAGGTGCTAACACATTGAAAATGTCAGGATAAAAAATTAAATTGTGAAGTTAGCAGGCAAAAGATGTCTCAATTCAACAAATCACAGATTTGTAGCTGAAACTTCCGCCTGTTGTAGAATGAAACGGGTAACGTCTATGTCTGAGTGATTCCAGCAGAGCCGCCTGTAGCTGCTGCTGCAGTGTGAGTAATATGAGAAGTGGAAGCCTGTTGACTACAGCATTGGTTGAGGATGGTTTGAAGAGCCAGCACACAGTGATGAAGCCGTCATCTTTAGCCAGCATTTCATCTCACCACAGAACTTCCTCTCTCCATCTCTTGTACCCTCTTAACATTTTCTCTTTCCTACTCTCTGTCTATCTCTGTATGTTTTGTTCTCTTTCTCCTATTCCTTTTTTTGTCTTCATCATATCTTTATTTAGATAAAGAACTCCTATCTGCCCGCTTCCTCTTGTCTTCATCTATTTCCTATATATTGAATCTCCGTTTCCCTCTCTGCTTGCATCTGTCTTTCTCCACTGGGTGTCTGGTCCCCTCTATCAGTCTAGCCAGGAGGCAATAGTCTGGGACATTCCTGTTTTCTCTGTGATAGACTATGGACTAAGCTCTTTTATAGGAGCCTTGTTGTCTTGTAAAATAACCCTGGGGTCTTTTTTTCTCTCCGGGAACCAATTTATTGGTGACATTTATTCAGGATTGACCTTCTCTGGGTTTGTCTTCCAGAAACGCACGGCGTTATCTCTCCTTGCAGGGTAATCCGACCATTATTGTAGCTTGATTTAAACATTTACCCTTTTCCTTTTTCATGTCTGTATACATCTCTGAGCTACAAAGAACACACGTGTACTATATCAATTAATGCCTTTACACCCAACTGTAATTTTCACTCTCATTCGTCTGCTTGCTCACAAGCACACGCTGTCTGAGTTCCCTCCTTCACAGTTATAAAGGAATGCCATGCTTAAACTTGAGGGGGTCTAATTAATTAGAATAGTGAACTAGCACCATAAAGGCACAAGGGAGATTATAACCTTATCAGAGCATGTCGAGTGTGCTTTCCAAGATTCGAGATCCAATTAGCCAGATGGATGGTTACAGCAGAACTCTCCTGTGCGTTCCTTTCCAAGTGGTGTACTTTAAGCCTGATGGTGAACCAATCATGACGTTTCTGGATGTTGCCGCTGCCAAAATGATAGTACGTTAAATCATTCAAATGAATAACTTTGCAGGAAGCGGTGTAAGACAAAAACCAAAAGTTTGCAAATAGTCTGTGTGCATTATTATTATAAGAGAGGCCTTGAGAGTCTTTGGCAGCAATCACTGTTGCTTCAACGAATATAAAACGGATATTCTTCACTCAGGCAATCTGTGACCTTTTCCCCTCATTACTTATTCCATCAAGAGGATAATTACTCATCGGACAGGCTGATATTTTCCCTGGCAGGAAAAATACAGATGTGCGTATCTTAAATTTGGCCACCTCTGTCTCTATCTCTTCTTTAGCCCTTCTGTCTTTGTTTGCACCACATCTTATCAATCACAAAAGCGTGATCGCCGGTGCGATGAGGTGAGGCGCTGGGCCTGCCGGGGGCCCGGCTGGTGGGTTCGGGTTGTAATGGGTTGGTGCAGCCTGTTAATTTGATCCGGTGTGTGGCTGAGGAGCCTCATTAGGGACAGCAGCCCACAAAGGGGTACGAGGCTTTCCATCACCGCCAGGGTACCGCTGGCAGGAGCAAAATGGGATGGAGGCAACGGGAGAAGAAGGAAATGGAGGAGAAAGGCAGATCATTTAGAGATGGGATGAAAATGAAAGAGAAAGGACTCCAGCTCTGTCACCAGCATGGGTCAGTGGAGAAGGGAATGAGGACAGAGAGGAAGAGAGCACCAGGAAACTATTAACAGTAGACCAGGAATAGGCATGCAACCTTTTTTATAGTGTAGTTTGTAGATTTTTTTTTTTTTCCAGAACAGTCCTACCATTTTAGATTGGCATAAATCTTTTGATATGAAAGTCAGAAAGTGTAGTCGAGGCTGTCATTAATCCACTATTTCTGTGTTCGAATGCACCGGCGGTACAGAGAGTGAGCAGGGAGATTGAGAATTTGTGACAGGGGAAGAAACAGCCCAGGAATGCTATCACCAGTCGACCAGAATGAAAAGGAGACGGAGGTGGAGAGTGTGTGTGTGTGGGGGGGGGGGGAAGAAACAAATAAGAGGACAGAGAGAGCAAAGAAGCAGAGAATGAGATAGTTCAGGGAGAGAGAGAGGTTCATTTCCATTCAAGCTTTGCATTTTCTCGCCTGCTGCGTACACTGGTGTGGTCTCACTCTTGGTAGCACGGAGGGGGAGATGAGATGCAGCCGTGGACAGAGTGAATTATTAATGTAAAGATCTCCTTCTCCACTGAATCCAATAAGTTGCCTATGATTTGGCTGTCAGGGAGATTGGTGGTGTGGATAAGGGAAGCCTGGTATAATATAGATCACGTGGCGCCATGAGTTCTCCTCCCTGGGTAATTGACTTGTGCACAGTATTGACTTTCTGGTCCTGGTGATTAAAGGGAGCCCGGGCCAAGACCGGAGCCCAGAGTCCGGGCCCCTCGGAGTGGTCACTGGACCTCACAGCGAGCCTATCCTGGGTGACCTTTGTCCAGAGCACAGAGCGGCGGTTAACCCCCGGCTCGGCCATCCGGAAATACTGATCGCTGTATTGATGTGGAACAGTGGACGCTGAGAGCTGCTAGAGGACTGGCTGGGCTGCTGCTTTTTTTCTGCTCCTCTGTTAGTTCCTTTGCCTCATTTGCAGTCTTGCTGTCTCTAAGCAGCTTTTACAAGGAACCAAGGGTTCAAAAATAATTGGCTGATTTTGGAAAAAGAAGACACATCTCTTAAGTTTTGGGTAGTTTGATATATTGCTGCCCACAAACTTTTTTTGCCGCTTGATTGACTTCCTTCTGACAAGTCTTAAGAGTCATTCTTTCATTCTCATCCATTGTGTGTATTCACACAGCTGTGGAGGGATGGTTTGATTCTTAAAAGTAATTTGTTTCACAGTGGATGAACAGCAAGTTATTTTATGTTAAGCTTCGCTTTCCGTCTAAGTACATGTTCTGCCTTCTTGCACAATTTGAGGGAAGATAGAAACAGTTATGTCATTCACACATGGCGCTTATAGATAGAAGTTCCCTGATTCATGTGTGGTTTTGTCGACCTTTTAGGAGATTTGCGTAAAAGTCTTTGCACATTTTGATGAAGACCCTTTTTTTTGTTGTAGTCTACATCTGTCTCTGCCTCTTTCTCTCTCAATCCATCTCTCAGGCTCAGTGTATCAGCGATGAGTCAGGACTGGAATGACATGGTGGATGGTCTGAACCTAAAGCACAGAGGGAGATGGTCAGAGGCAGAAAAATAGATAAACAAAATATGGGCTAAAAGAAAGTCAGTGAGGGAAAGAGAGACTTGTGGTTTTCAGTGGTGTGAAGGTACCTGAGAGGAACCCAGCAGTAAGGTGACCTCTGCTGATGTGGGACTTCAGGGGGGGGGTCACCACGGGGGAGGAAGCACCGGCTGCCCGTCCTGGCCCCGGAGCCTCTGTGGTGGACAGTTAGGCTTTTTCATTGCACTGGTTCATGCCGTCTGAATACAGAACCAGTATTGATTTTAACAGGGAATAGACAGCCAAGAAGGACAGTGACCCATCGGTTTCACAAATACAGCTTTTTTATTTAGTTACCTGATGTGTCACAATAGGAGTTGGCTGGTCACTGTTACCATTTTGTAAAATAGAAAATAGAAAATAGAGTTAGTGTTAAGTAATATTTCCTACATTTGTGAATCACATTTTCAAGTTATCATTAGTTGTGACAATATCAAAGCACTATAAAGCTTAAAGAAACATACAGAACTTCCAGAACCTTTTCTTTTTTTTTTTTTTAAGTATAGTTATTCCGGCTAAAATAATGTTTTGTCAGTGCCAAGTGTGTATATGAAGCACCAAAGTTCATTTTTGACCATAGAAATAGTAGTTTAACAAAACAATTAGTACTTGAGATCGGTCTTAGTCTTGAGACTTGTCTTGTCATTTCTCACACGGACATTTAAAAAGCCAAGCTGCATTCCGCTGTGAGTTTGTGTAATTTGTAGTTTAGATGTAAATGACATCAGTCTGACATTTGACAAGCATGTGTCCTTGTTTAACCAGCCTGACATGTCATCTGTGGTCTGACTCATCCTCTGTAGAAACATCACTGTCACTCTACTGGAGGCTAGCCGCTGAGCAAGCAGGACTCAACACACACACACACACGCACGCACACACACGCACACACTCAAAAACTATTTCCAACATTTCTTTTAATCTCTTGGTGTGAATTACTGACAGGCCCATACGCACAGTGCACAGAAGATCTGAGTCACATAAATAATTGCATTTGTTTATGTTCTCAGAAACACTAATACCGTCTGTGAGCTGTCACCGTGGACTACTTTTAGAAGACTCATGCAAATCAATTAGAGGGGTGGAGATATGTCAGGTCAACCTGACCTAATTCAGTGTGTAAGCGTTATCTGACCATGTAGCATGTTATTGTCTGAAGCTTGATGAGGCTATAAGGTGATGATTTGAACCTGCTGTCCACCTATGCAGATATTATTGTTGGCGTATTGCTTTTAAATTAAATTAAACCAAGATAATAGCTGGAAAGTTGATATAGTTTGCCAAAAGAAAGATTTTTTTTTTTATATAGAACAATACTTTGAGAGGGACATAGTGTGCCTCTCTGCAACACCGCCCACAGACATGCACAAAATATCAAATATGGAATTCTAGATCATGTCCTGCATTAACGACGAAGCCTATTTGTATTGAGCACTGTCAGCCTGTGTTACATTTGGACTTGTGCTTGACTCAGTCACAGGTCGCCCTGACAAGCATCTAAAGCTTTTGGGGGTGGAGGAGTACAAGTGAGGAGATTGTCAATGAATATCGCAAAATCTCAACTGGTGACATTTCCGCTTCTCGGGCCTCACTGACAGCCACAGGAAATCTCCCGTCCTGTTAGGAGCGGCTTAACGCCGGGCCAGTCACCTCGCCGGACAGCTAGAACCAAAGAGACGCATCACAGTGCAGCATGTGTGGTAAAAAAAATGACATCCAGTGCTCAAGCATCAATTTGCATGTCAGTGTATTTTGGGTAATGGCTGCAGACAAGATGGCTGACGACATGTTCATACATATTGTCTTTTTTCACATATGTTGCGCTCTCGGTAATGACTACTGACAGCATATGACCGTCTGTTTTTGGTTCGTCCCCTATGCACAGAGGAAGGAAGCCTCTCCTCTGCAGGCAGTAATGTCATTATCAGGCCTCAGAGCTCATTAAGCCCAAGCAGATGCGGCAGATAGAGAGATGTGTTGCTTACACAAGGCAGCAGGTGAATTACAGAGGCGAGTGCTTCGTGTTGTAGTTGTGGTGATGACAAAACTGGTCTGTATGCAGCATCTTTGTCTGTGTGCATAGCTGTGGGCGAGGCACGTCCTTGTTTCCCTCCCAACGTTATAACTCTGGTACAAAAAGTCCATCTTAACTGCTGTGCAGTAATCTCTTTCAGAGATTCACTAAACCCGTTTCAGATATTGAAGTCTAAAAAAGAGCAAACGTTTGCACACAAAGAGGTTGACAGGTGTGTAGGAGCATGCGCAGGGTAGACGATGCAGAACAAAAAGCTCTTCTTCACTCGCATTCAGAGATGTTTTGTGACAACGTTTCGGTACATAGACCTTCATCAGGTTGCTTTTGATAATGAACTCAGAAATTCAAGTATTCTCTTTTTAATTTTTTCCCTTTTTTCATTTGCATGCTGGGATTCCTGGCACCAATCATTACATACTACCAAATATTTTTAGTGTCAGTCTCAGCTCTTTTGGGAACATTACAATGCTGGACTATTTCTGTGCATATGGAATGACGGGTAAAGCCGCTCAATGACTGTCTGTTTAAATGGCATGAGCAGCGTGTAATTTCTTCCTGATGAAAAATAGATTCTGCAATGGAGTTCATTGGAAGTTAGATTAAAGAGTAATTACATCATGACATCCAATGATTATTGCCTTGTGAATATAATCAATCACTTTGTTTACTCAGCATCATTCCAGTGCTTATTTTGCTTCTTGCTCTGATTCTGTGTGTGTGTGTGGGGGGGGGGGGGGGATTGGGACCATGTTATTATTAATGATGATAGCAGAGTATCTCAGTCATCAGAGCATATGTGCAATTCATCATGCTCATCATTTGAATGAGATAAGCAACCAAGGTTAATTTGAAAACCATTCATACGCTTTCCTTCAGAGCCTCTAAAGGTGATGCTTCAAATTGAACCTGCTGGCTTTTTGTATTCTTCCAGAGTGGATTCATTCCCAGCAGAGTGAAAACATTCAATGTTTGCCTCTCTCAGAAATTGAGAGAGTCGGTTGCAGAAGTGAATGATGAAGTCTATTATGTCCTTATGTCCTGTCCGTATGCACCTATCTTTGCACCCGTTGACGAACAAAGTAGAGGCATCCATTACTCTGCACCCCTCTGCCTCGGGGTCGAGCCTCTGCTGCCCCACACAAGTCCACAGATGTCTGGCTACATGTCTTCACGGTGCTGCTCTCAGCTCCCCCTCGGTGCTCCGTCAGCAGGCCCACATGTCACTGTCAGCAGGCCGCTCACGTGGGCTTTCCAGGCTGGGACACCAAGCTGAATCAACACCTCCCTGGGGGCCCCGAGGTCACCCGCGGGCTAGTCGTGCTGGGTCAGGCCGGGCCAGTTGTGGGGTTGAATGGAGGTGGACTATGTCCCGAGGAGAAGGACCAGAAGCTCGGCCCTGATTAGAGCATATGCTCTCCCCAGTTATCCTGCAGCCTGTTGGTCACCTCTTATTGGAACCCCTCGTAAAAGCAGGCATTGTGACTGTGTGCAGTGTAGCGAGGCTCTGTCTGTCCTTCTTTTTGGCGGAGCCTGGCTGCTCAGCGGGCACTGGGACACCAGAATGAGCAAAGAACAGCTGGTCCATTCAGAGCAGACTGCTGCCCCGCAGGACACCCTCTCCATATCCTCTCAGCCTCGCTCATCAGCACCCACAAACACACAGAGGACACTTGGCTTGGTGTCTACTTCTTCTCTCTCCCCTCTTTTTCGCCGTCTTTGTGTCCCCTGGCTGCCTTCTCGGTTTGGATTTAGTAAACAGAATAAACAGGATGGATAAAGCAGACTGAAGTAAACAACTTCAGTCAAAACGATTTTCAGCCATTTTCAACACCAAAAAAACTATGCCATGCATAGTAATTGTAATTTAAGTGCAAGTATCAACTACCATTTTCTGTGTGTGATTATTGCCTCTGGGCGTGATCTTAGCACTATTCAGGCAGCTTCTGAAAATCGCTGAATTGAGAGGTTGAAGTTGTGGACAATGCTTCGTGTATGTGTTGTTGTTAATTAGTCAGGCAGTGTGTTAGCTCAGATTCTCTTCTCAAAGTGTAGCGGGCTAATGTGATTACACTGATCAAACGAGAAGAGAGACTGACAGTGGACTCCTCATGTGGTTCTTGGAAACACAATTAAAACATTTGGCCGAGGCGGTCGGACTTCCAGCCAATGCCGCTTTCCCTCGGGTTGCGTGTGCCCATGCAAGTGTTCAGGATAAAAATGCATATAATGCATTTACTCCTCGTTTTCTTTTTACCTTCAGACAGGTTTTAACCGTAGCAGAGTACCCTCATGGGCTCTCACAGCTGCGCCAGTGCATTGAGGTATAATGCTGGGATGAGTATTTCAGAAAGGAAACATACCAAGACCCCTCGGAGGTTATCTGAAGAGACCCTTACCCTCTTCAGCCTCTGCTTAGTAGTCAATGCTCCCTCTGTGTTAAGAGTCCGAATTCAGCACAACAAAACACTTGAGCAGTAAAGCTTCTCCACTCTGATTGCACCAGGTGGGTCATTTCCTGACCAGAGAAAAGGCAGAGTGTGGAGTCTACAAGGCCATCAGAATAACAATGGGCTCTTCTCATGCTTTATTAGTCTTTCACCCAGGGCGCACTGCGAGGGATTACAATACCAAAGCCATCTCGAAGGGCATCAAATAAACATGATAGTGCTGCTCAGCGGTGTTGAGGGGAGTAAATACCAAGAGAGATTTGATTTCAGAGATTCAGATTGCTTTTACAGAAATGGTGAGAAGGTAATGTGAAGGCTAAGAGGAGAGGTTTTGAATCAAACATGGATGGTAGTAGCCTCAAACTCAATTAAGTGAGCTGCTTGTAAAGTTATTCTAAAGACGAAGATGAGACATTTTTATTTCAGTAATTAAAAAAATGTCTCCATCGACCTCTGACCTGTGGGGCAACTTTTGCTGCCGACATTTCTGGATCTTGTTCACAGGTGAGAGTAGTTTGGACCATCAGATTCCAAGTGAATTGGTTCAGTAATCATTCAAGCATCATGCCAGACGGTCGTGGCGAAGAAGGAGCTGAGTCCGAAGATGAAGCTCTTGATTTGCCATTGGATCTATACCTTCCCTAGAGTCATGAGCTTTGTATAGTGATTGAAACATGATGTAGCAGATGCAAGCCACCCTAGAGACCCTATGGTCGACCCAGACTGCAGTGAAGAGATTATGTATCCCATTTGCCAATTGATTACCATCCCCCACGTGGAGTTGGAGAAAGTTGCTCGGGAGAGGAGCGTCTTTGGTTTCTTTGCTTAGCCTGCTACAATCTAAACATGACCAAATGGAAATGTATACCATACATTTTCAATCTGCTATTTTCTCTCTTTTATTTAAGTTACTCTTAAGTGTCTCAGTTGTGTAGCTAGAAAGTGGACGGCATATGTTATGCCTTTTGGTTTCTCATTTGCAGCTCCGTCCCGTTCGCATACATCCCTTGGCAACATATAACAAGTTTTTTCCTCCATACTTGAAGGATGCATTGGATTTTTAGAGGCTTTCTCTTTTTAGAGGCCTCCTTCGAGCCTCTCCTCATCCAGAGCTGGTAGTCCGTGGGGATTGTTTGCTCTGAGTATTACATTTATGCATGCAGGTGGCGATTATACAGGCAAACAGTAAAGCAAATCGGTGTATGCTCTTCTGTTGGTGTGTGAACAGAGTGAATGGAGTGCCAGAGTTCCTTATGAAATGTCTCTTAAAGACTGATTCATGTCTTCTCACACTTGACACAAGTTCTGTGATGTTTGCCTGTTCATAGATAATCACAGGAATGCTTTTTACACAGAAATCTAAACGTTTTTTGTGTCGCTTTAAGCACGGACATCTGAACCTATAATGCTGATCAGCATACTTCTGTGTAATTGCAGTTTCATCCTAAGTAATTGGACGGGCTTTCTTGCAGCAGTGAATTGCCATGCAGAAAATTCCAGCATGAGCAGTCGGCAGCCTGACCTAGTACTTCCAGCAGCGGCTTTGCACTCTGAGGTTGTAGACAGGGGCTGCTGGAGGGTTTTGGTAGAAGAGGGGGTTCATGCACAGCCCACACAGCAGTTTCACTTTTTTGGAAACGTTGCGGCTTTGCCTTTGTTCTTCCATTTCTCATTCTGGCCTCTCTCCTGCTCCCTGGGGAGTTTTGTTATCACCCCCTAAATTTATCAAAGTTTCTCTGCTGTCCCAGTCAGGCCCCCTTTTAGTTCCAGCTCCACCAGCTCCTTTGGTGCAAACTGTTGCTTCTCTAATGGATCTTTTTGGTGAGAGGCAGGAGCCCGTGACGTCAGGTGGACTGACCGTGTGTTTACCTGCTGCCTCGCACAATTACGGGAGCTGTGTGGAGGCGTGTGGCGACAGAGTGGCCATGTCTGTGAAGAAAGCGTGTGAATGGAGACGGAAGCGCCCTGCTTCCCTCCCACCAGCACTCTCCATATCCTGACAAAGGAAAGCGCACTCACTGGGTCAGCGAGTGCCAGACACTTGTGAGGACCGCTCCTCCTGCACCGCACTCCTTTTTATTCCTCCCTGTCTCTCGTCCCTCTTTCCACTCAGTGTCTCTCCATTCCCACTGCCACTTAGCCTCAGTGTTTGGAGGAGGATTGCATAAGAGCTGGACTGCTTTACCTCCTGGCAAGCGAGGCCTTTTAATTGAAAAGGAGTTCCGGAATGAAAACTCCAAATCCTTTTCAGGCCTCTGTTCTGTGAAAGCGCGAAAATGTACCAGGGGAAAGAAGACGAAATGTACAGAGGAGTCGGTGAACAAAAATAGGTCATGTTCTTAAAACAAAACGAAAGAGAAGGACTCTGACATCCCGCCTGTCTCTGCACTACCTATAATGATTCTTTTTTTTTTCTCCCAGTTGAGTCGAACAAACGTCACATGCAGCACACTTTTCTGTCCAGAGAAAAGGTAGGCGCTTCCTGCAATAGAGTGTAACAAAACAGTTGGTCTCTTGTGTGCAGAATAATATAAAAGAGGTACTGAACCATTATTTTTTGTAATAAAATGATATTGCAAGGTAACCTTGGGGGATGTAGCCTGTGAATGATGTGTTTTTGTATCGAGTTTATGTACACTTTTAGCAAGTCTTACAGTGATGTACGGGTATCTGCTGGTTTTATATGTTTAAAATATGTTTGTGTGTCACTGCACAAAGTAGAATTAGAGATGAAAGGTGTAGCTGTTGTATAGGTTTTTAAACTTCACTAAAGCTTGTTCCCTTATTAACTTTAGAGAAACTCCCCTTTTAATTGTTTTGGTTCATTTGAATCCCTTAACAAGATTGTGACTGGCCCACAGCTGCTCTTTATCCAGCAGTTGTGTATGTGAAACAAGGTCCCACTGACAAAGGGCATGTGTGCTTTCTTGTACAAATAAACAAAACATCTGTTTCTCCAGCTTCCTTTCCTCTGAGAGTACTAACCTGTTTGTCTGGGCTTCTGGTGCCTAAATCTCGCTTCCTATTGTTGCGCCCGATGCCCTGATCCTGATACCTTTTTTAGCGTACTGATGATGTTTACTAATGGGATTGGTTATCCACTGGTGGAGGTGAGACTGGATCAGCTGATAATTATCAGTGCCGTCGACAGAGTGAGGCATTCCCAATGCTGTAGATGCACTAAATCTCGCAGATGTACCCCAAGAGACCTGAGTAAGTCCAAACCAATAAGTGTGTGCTGCTATCCGCACAGCAGACCTCTCAATCTACAAACAACACGGTGCAAACACAATATCCCTTTGGCTGATAATTTATTCAACAGAACTGAAGGCCTTACAAGGTTAAGAGCCGCAGAGTCAAACGGCTTATCTGCCTATTAATTGCCTCTGATCAGTAGTTGATGCATAATTGAAATGGCCAGAGCGAGCTAAGGTGGGCTCTGGAAAGTGTTGAATCAGAGAGATGAGGTTGTAAAGAGCAGGATCTAAATGCTTGCCTTGCTAAAATGCAGCGTAGTAATTTAGTTCAGACGTGGAGGAGGCAAGTATCTGGTAGCCTTTATTCCTTATTTATAATAACCTTTGTCTTTAAGAATATTGCCATATCCTGCTGTCTCAAAGCCACAATCTCACATACACTTACTCAGACTCTTGTGCTGCTTATTGTTACAATGTGTATTCACCTCCCTGAACATATGGGCCTTCAGATTGATGAAACCTTGCTTCAGAACAAGCTTCAGGTGTGTGCTGAAGTTCACACTGGCCCTTCGGATGTGGGGCAGAGAGTCCATTTGGCAAAATCACTCTATGAACAACTGTGCAAATATGTCTCCCACCTCTGCTGCTGGTCAGGCAAGATGTATTCATAGAGAACCGGGAATTGTAGAGTTGTTCCCTTGGACTCCAAGTGGACTACAATAGAGCATTCACAGATGGTTTCTAGATATTTTAACTGTAGATTAAAGTTCAAACATTTCCATGGATTAAATGAAGAAAGTAGTGGCATAATTTCGGCAGTTCACTTTCTCTACTTGAATTGTATAAATGTTTTTTCGCCCAAAGTGTGCAAAGTCCTCAATGAAATGACTCATGGACCTCATGTTTGTTTTTAAAGAAAAAGGTTAATCAAGGACTACTTGTAATAAATGCGACCCTGCCCTTGATAAGCGGAAATAAATGGATGGATGGATATTTGTAATAATATGATATAAATCATGTCTTAGTGAAGGGTGCACATTTAGCAATTTACATGGTTTTCTTGCATGTAGTATACATTTTTTTACTGTAGAAACATTGTCTTATTGTTGATTGTTCCAGTGTAGAAGCCTGTTGACTTGAGCGGCTTCACCTGTGCTACAGAGCATCATACACATTCACATTGAAGATAACTGGATGGCTGAAATGACCGATCACATGTGTTCATATAAAAAGCTGTTATCCTGTTGATAAATCATATCTCTAGCCAGTGGAGAGCTATTATTACTGCTCTTATTTGAAGTTTGCTACCACAATTGCAAACTGTAACTCTAAACGAATTGCAATTTAAAATGGTTTATTGCCCAAATGTGACATGAGACAGAAAAGACAACAGCTGGAGGTTTTCTAAAGAAAGCCAACATTTGCTGTGTGATGTACAGCAGGTACACAAGATCTGTATTATTTTAGATAGTCAACAGTTAAATGTTTGCTCTTTCCGCAGAGACACCCACAATGATGTTGCACTCTGTCATTGGATGCCTTTCCCTCTGTATTCTTACATTCAACTCATTAAAACATTTTATCATCAACCAAAGTGAATGAAATAATTGCTTACACATACCTTTTTTTAATTACTACCTTATGCATTCCAGGTTAGGCTAACTGATTATTTCTCTTACGTCGTTGTTTGAGTTTTCATCATGACTCGGTGTCCTCTTGAAGCATTGTACTCATTATGTCACGTCATGGCAAACATCAGAGACAATGGCTTGCAGCTTAATTTGCACTCGAGGTAATGGATGCACTGATACTGAGGGCATGTAGCATTCACCCAAAAGCTAACAAAAAATAGAGAATTACTGTAATTTATCTAGTCATGCATTGCTTAAAATGTTATTGCCACCCTCATGTTCTGCTCCTGTTATCCAATTTGGTAAATGTAACCCGAGTGGATGACAGGGACAATTTTAATCAGCAATTTTAATGAGCAATATTGTCAACAACAGGGACATGGACAGGCAAATGGTGAACACATATTGTTGATGACATTGGCCTTACTACAATGCTGTAGAACATTAGCTATTTTCTTGTAAATTGGGGCCATATCTTATTTAGAACAATTGGGAAATACTTTAATTATTGTGAAAATGCTTATTATTAGAGGCTTTTTGACACATTGAGTTGGTTTGTCCCTCTCCCATCTGGCTCATTGTGTAGCAGCCTCTGGATTGGCAGCTCTCCTTCATAGCTGATTTATATTCATAGAGTTTGCCTGGCACGGCCCTGACCTGACCTTACATGTTCCTGTTTGGAACATCGGCTGCGTCCGTGTTGCAGGGAAGCAACCTGCTGATCTCTGTGTTGCTTGATGAATGTTGGGATGGTGATCCCACATGGACGTTGATGTACAATGGAAATCATATTAATAAAGAATAAGCACTGCAGATGTTCTAAATAAAACACAGCGAAGGTGTGTGTTTTGTTGCACTAATTATTCCCCTAACTCTGCCCCGCATCATGTGTGCATGCATCTTAACAGGGTCATAGCTAATGTATTCATATTACTCAAGTAAAATCATTTCATAGAAACACAGCAGCAGCCAGAAAACAATAGACTCCAATGCAATCTGAGCTTCCGCTCAATTGAAAGTTAACTGGTCGGAATTACATTTTTTGTACTCATTTCAACCAAACAATGACTGATGGGACATATTAGTGGAAACACGTGTATTGTAGGATGAAGAAAGTGACCTCCCAGGTCAGGGTTCCAATCCTGCTGGAGCATGGCCGATTTCATATCACTAATGATGAAACTACAGGAGAAATCTTTATCGGCCTTTATTTTGGAAATTCAGGAACTAGAACAACCCCTCCAAACATAGATGATCTTATCTTGCAATGTTTGTCTATACCAGTTCTGAATTCCTCAAGTACTTGTAAAATAAACCTATAGACCACAGGACACTGTCGGTTCAAGATCAGCCTGCAGACGTTGTGACTTTTGTGAACATGTAAATAACTTTATTGCCAATCTACAAAACAGAATTTCAATTTACTGTTGGCTGAGTCCTGTGCTCTTTTGTGTCAATTCCCCAAATCCGACGAGGAGCAGTACATAGCAGCTATACCACATAGTGACTGTTCAAGTCTCGAATGGAGCATTTTCAAACATAACCTGTTACGTCACAAAATAATGCTGTGTTCACCAACGATGTGCTTCTTGCCCTTGGAAATAACACTACATTAGAATAACTACACTAGATAGTAAGCTAGCTCATGCACACCACTTCAACGTATGGAAGAGCACACACACAGTACAGTATCTCTCCTTTTTGTGCTCATTACTTTCCCCACATGCATTTCTTCAGACCCACCGACAGTGCAGCATCACAGGTGCAGTATTAGGTTTAGTGGCACCCGTCACTTACCAGCTCACAGCAGCACCCCTCCCTCCTGTTGCTCCTAAGAATCCAGCCAGCCACCGTTCAATTACCCGCCTTTCTCTCCACCGCCTTTGTCCACCTCCTGCCGGCACCATCTCCACTACAGTTATACTGCAATTATGCTAACCGACGGACCCTGAAGCCCTGAATGTCACTCTAGATTTTTACAGCACACACCTATTCAGTCAAGACAAATTTAATTAAAGTGTCCTCAATTTTACAGCTGTGCAAAAGATATTTGAATGTGGTGGTGGTACCACTACTGATAGAATGCTAAACAAATGTAAGACGCTGTAATAAGATTGTTCTGCCTTCGTGAACGTGAATTCATGTGTGATGGGATGACTGGCTGTGACATCGAATGGCATTATGAAGAATTAAGGGCATTAACATTGTCTGGGTGAAAGCAGGTGTAATTGAGACATGGCACACGGTCAGCAATTGGAGGGTGAGATGTGTTTAATAAACAGCAGGAAAATGAGAGATCGGGCAAACTCTGACTGCTGATTGTGTTAATCTGATTGTGTTTTAGACCCGTGATGGATGTGTTGTGGATTAAACCCATCTGGTTCCCTCCATTAGGAGGGCTATTAAGAGGAATATTGAATGTTTGCTTTATTTCGCTTGTCATGGCTTGAGAAACGGTGCATCACAGGTGCAGTGTAGAATAACAAACTCCCGTACGAACAGCATACCCTGCAGGTGTTCTGCTCTCCTCTGAGCTCCTAGGATATTTGGAACCATTAGCTCTGATGCTTTCCGCGTATTTTTGGGGAAAAACATAATGTGACTGCGTTTATGAAACGAGAGTCATTCTCACATCGAGGGGTATGAAATTAGATGCATGTGTAAGTAATTGCTGGAGTTTTATTCGCAGCTTCGTTTAAGGTTTTAAAGATTTTAATCTTTCCTACCCCCGGGGAAATTCTGGATTATTGGTGAACCCCCATGAAGTGCAACTCATTCAGCGCTAATGTTCATCAGCAGTGCAATGGGAGGATAAGATGCAGCAGGAGTGGCGAGCAACACGCCGCTGTTTGGCTAACTATCAAGCCCCCGTCACAGCAAAACTGAGACTAGCTGCAGTGCTAACAGTGCTGGGAATGTGCCGGGATGTGTTCACACACATACGCACACACATACTCACACACACTTTTCCTTCTCTATCTAGCTGTCTGGCCTTTGCTCTAATGGAAGAACTGGCATGGCTTTTTAAAGCGGTCAATTAAGCTCCATCGAGCGAAGGAGGGAAATCAGCATGTTAGTTAATGAATGTCAGGAGACGTGTAATTATGACATGTCTGGAGAATGTGACTGGCATGAAAATGAGCCAATCCAGACCAACGTGATTTATGTGATGGGGATATATATTCATCTTTAGCGTGTATCCATCTGTGGAGCATGACTTGTGAATGAAGGTGAGGTGATTTGCACCGTCTTTGTTACAGCAGAGTAGGGTGGTAATTAGAGAGGCCACCTCTGAAGCAGAAGGTCAGAGGGGACCGCGGCAAACATGAACTCGTCTTGCTGGATGCTGAAACAGGACAGTAGACCAATAAGAGTGTCTTCTTATAAATGTGACATGTTTTCATATACACGGAAAAAATGTTGATCTTTTAACCGTCTGAAAATCAATGTTTACATGCTGCATGCGGTGTCCTCAGCATGAAGTGGATCTGTGAATCTTTCCCCTTCAAGTGCTCTGAAAACAACAAATGTCTGACCTTTTTAATGTCAAAGAGCACGTTACGTCTCTTGAATTCAAAGAACTATCTTTCACATTGTTAAAACAAACTTGTGACATCAGTGGGAGCATAACTGCATTCACAGACAATGGTTTATAGTAATACCTTCTTTCCTCTTTCTCTCATATTCTCGTATTTAGTCTATTTGTCCTGGCTGCCTGTTGAACATGCTGAAATTGCCCCTTGGCCTATTTTCTGCTTCCTGTATTCTTCCTGAAGTCAGCAGAAGTGGGCTTTTTTCACTGTGTTCCTTAGATTTACCTCCTATCTTTTCATCCCACTTTCATTCATAAGGGGAGTGAAGAAAATACCTTTTTTTTAATCTTGTATTATCAAAGGACATCAGCTGGAAAGTAACCTCTTCCTCTGTTCTTCACCTGTCTTATCCATATCTATAAACTGTTGTTTCTCTCTCTGTTTTGTAATAATTCTTAATTCCATAACTTGGTGGATGAGGTTTGATTTCCTTGTGTTATTAAATAGAGTAAGATCATAATGATGTTGATGCTTTCCAAAGTCAGTGATCATGAACTTAAAGATGACACCAACAACCCTTAAGTTGGATCTGAATGGCTTATTGTATGGAGTCCCTGCTTTAAGCTGTCATCGGACTCCCCCGCTGTTCATTAGTTTTGTTTGTAGATCCCTGGAAGTTGGAGACGACTGTTGTTCCGCTGAGCTGAAAGTCATCTCCGTCCTCCTACCAGCCATCAGTGTTGTAAACACAGCACCGCTCCTTGCCAAAGTACTTCCACAGATGGCTCAATGAAGCAGTCTGCCTTGTTGTTCCTGTTTATTCAGCATTGCTCATCCCCATAATGAAACAGCTTCATTACAACAATTTGCACTCATCCAGCATTCTGGGAGAGCGTGCAGATGCTCAAGTTGCACCAGTAAGTGTTGAGAAAATGAACCGGTCCCGCTTCTCACAAAACAACATTGAGATGACACGGAAACCTCTAACGTAATGTGTTGGTCAAGTGACATATTTAGACAGCCAGTGAGGGTCATCCTCTCTGACACACACTCAAGATACACACGTGTCCTTTCTGTTGTATTCTTAAAGCCCAGCTGAGACAAAAGCCCAGAAACAAGCACCGGAGGTGTATGTCACAAGGGGGGGGGGGGCCAAAGAAAGCTGATGTCCAAAAGGCCGCAGGGAGAAATTGCTGCAGATTGCTTTTTCCCCGACCCTTGTCGCTTATCGGTTGCAGTGTGGCACGCCATTGGCACCACTCAAATGTTTGACTGTTTTCAGCATTTGCCTCAGTGCTCAGCGTACCATCCTTCCTTTGAAACACAAAGTACATCTAAAGTGTTTCTCATCTCTGTATGAGCACACTCTATGGGTAGGGTAGCCTGCATTCAGACAACATACTTAACATACTTCAGATAAAAATGAAAATCTCCCTGCCCTAATCCAAAACCGTTTACAACAAGCACATTAAACTGCGTGGGTACAACCCCAAACGTTGTAAGAATCATTCAAGGACATTACATACAGTAAGACAAATCCTAAGGTCTTTCTCTGGTTGTGTTGAAACGTGTACCTTGTGAATATTTTGTGCATCGTTTATTTGTCACCTAATCACTTAATTTCCTTTTTCTTTCCAATTTAAAGTAGTCCGTGCTACATTTGACCTTCTTTTCCACAAATACTGTGGAGAAGAACATTTCCAGAGCACTTATCACACCTCTGAGAAAGAGCTTCTACCTGATGGTGATTTTGTGAGCGCACTATGCATTATTTGTTTGACCGTCTCCCTGGTAGCCCACACAGAGCCATCGTAAATTTACCAAATGATTAAACAGATACGCAGGGATCTGTCGTCCAGGGCGTGATGTTAGTGTAAGACCAGCAGGTGTTGATGGCTCGAGGGGAAACCCCATCTTTGATTAACATGATAGTAATTTGTTTCAAGTGAACATAAATCAGCCTGTTGGATTATATTAGCGCCTCAGCCTTGCTGCCAGGCTGAGGACCAAGCTGCCGAACCCCTTCACCTCACAGCCTCCGTAATCATGTCCAGGCCCAGTCACACCGCTGACCGGTGACTCAATACATCCTCTTATGAAAGTACAGTGTGTGTGTGTGTGTCATTTCACAACACTTCAAAGCGCAGTGTGCCCGCGCTGCAATACACTGTTGTCAAAGGGAATACAATAGAAGGATAGTTTGAAGTGCAATCTTAGGCGTACAACAAAGTGAGTCATTCACTGAATTTCTCACTCAATGATCCGTTCCTCTCCTTTCGTTTCACCTGCACATTATTTGCTATATAACTGAGTTTAGCTTCAACATTACCTTTCTTTCTTTCTTTCTTTTTTCATGAGATTTTGAAGGAGGATAGGAAGATTGGCCTATTTATTTCTGTTTTTTTCCCATCAATTACTTGGAATATCATCATCCCAACCATGCATGTATTTGCCCTGATCCTGCTCTCACCCTGAAAGGATCTATTTCTTAAAGGTTGTTTGAGAATCCAGTCATGTAAAAAGATCATACTTCACGCATCTCCCCTCCCTGTCCCTATAAACAACCAGGAAATTGGTTTTTACGGGATGGCAAACCTGTCTGAGATGGGTTTTTCATGACATTTGAGTATCCTTTGCTAGCCCTCTACGCCCCCGTTACTTCTGCAAATATCATTTTTTGTGCTCGTGTGGATGGTGCAGACTGGTTTTTACAATCTGTATTTGAATTTCATTCATTCATTCTCGAGTGCGCTCTGTTTCTCATCAGAGAAAGCAAAGCATGAGGCTGTTTAACGAGATCAGAGGATCAGGATGTCTTTGATCAAAGGGAGCCCAGTGAAGAGGCAGCCTGTCCACTGCTTGTCCACTGTTGGAGAAACTGCAATTTGTGCTTTTTTTTTCGTATAGGATACATAGTATTGATATTTTTTGCAGACAACAGATTTTTTTTTCCACATTCACAGATATTGGTCGGTTTCCTCCAGTGGAGTTTACCAATTACACTTTAATTGTGCTGTTTGGTGCAGATGGAGACATCTAATAAACTGTGCTTAGTGCTTGGCTTATTGCATTCCAATAAACATTTGTCGAGGCATAATAATTCCAAACACCACTTTTCGACAGCTGGCGGATCTTTGGAAGCATCCTTGTAAAACGCTGACTCAAGTGAAACCGTTTTTTTTTTGTAAATATAAAACAAGTTTAATCTGCTCCTTTCAGTCATTACAAATATTACTGATACTGCTGAATTGAAAGCAATACTGAGCACCCTTAATCCTAATTCTAAACTCACCATTTATAACACCTAAAATGTCACATGAATAACCAAAAGTGCACACCCTAAGGCATCATTTGTTTGTAGAGTTAACACATTTTTGGAGATTCATAATCCCTTCTCGATTGAGTCTTGTTTTGCAATTTTTGTACCCTCAGAGGAACTTGGACTTCACTTTTGCTTGTCCCCATATGTTTTGCATTTGGGTCCAATATGATGGCTCGTGGATGGGCGCGAGGCCTTTCACAGAGTGGCAGATGGTGGATTATCCAAACAAGTGGACAAATTACCTCGGATTCCCCTTTGCGCCTGGACACTGTTGAGAGCAGCCGTGGGCCCAGCTAGCAGACCTGCCAACAGTGGGTCAGCCGGCGCCGGGGGCCGCTCACTTCCTGGCATCTTCATCTTCCATCCGTTTCCTTTCTTCCCCATTTTTCTCTTTAGACTCTTACTCATTCCTCTCCCACTTGGCTCAGTCTCAGTCAGCACAAACAAATCATTGAGGGGTTTTGTTTCAACACAATTCTCCTTTTTTGTTGAGGTGAAGATTGTGATTTGATTTCAGGATGATTTAAAGCGCAGTCTGCTCATTTTGATTGATTTCATCTTCCTCTGTTGTTCCCCACTGGAAGCGGCGCCATTACGACGAGAGGGCCAACAAATGGCCCGTGTTCAACCAGAATCTATTGTAGGACAGACAATAAAAACAAGCTAGTCTGTGCCATTAATTCTGCTGGCCTCCATTTTTAGGAGAGACACACACACAAGGCTAATCTCATTTACCCGTAACACTTCTGGGAAGCCATGTGTCACCTTCCAGAAAATGTTCAGGACACCGTAATCTACTTTTGTCATACAATAAACCTTGATGGTGATAAATTAGGCTTTTAGGGTGTGAGTCTAAAGCCGTAAGAGTGATCAAATGCCTCTTTCCTAATTGAATTGCCCTGCAAGCATCACACGGTCCACGTAAGTGTATCAGGACTGCAGCCAGGGGATGCTGAAGATTCTGTATTCAAATAGACCCTGAATGGCTAATGAATGTTATTAATGAAGCCTGCTAATGCAAGCAGACAGCCATTCAAATGTAAGCGCTTTGAGGGAACAAAAACCATCAGGACGGAATAATCCCCCATCATCCACAGCAACCGCATCATCTTTTTCATCCATCCAGGTTTTTATTCATGAGTTCTCGGGAGTCGTCAATATTCTTCAAACACATCTGCCACTCCGCTCCTCGTGTCGCTCATCAGCTGGCCCTGTTTCGCAGACCGCCAGTGGAAAGGTCAGCCATCACTTACCAACGGAGAATGAGTTTACTGGTGCCACGTCCTCCACAGCGTGTCCATGAGAATTTACACAACAGCAGAAGAAAATGTCAGTACAGTACACAGAGAGCATGGTGAAAAGACGCGTACAACATTATTCTTGTCTATACTGTGATTTAGAGGAATTAGCAGCAAACAAGCGTAGCAAGTGATGAATCGTGTTGTTCTACTCCTGGAATGATCACACTGTGTGCTCACAGAAACTGGCAATAATGTCACCCGACAAATCTTTTTTGTGCGTGTGTGTGTGTGTGTGTGTGTGTGTGTGTGTGTGTGTGTGTGTGTGTGTGTGTGTGTGTGTGTGTGTGTGTGTGTGTGTGTGTGTGTGTGTGTGTGTGAAGGAAAGACTCACAGGTTCTGGAGAATCTGAGGCAAAAGAAATTGGCCCCTCCTGTTCCTGACAGGATTCTGGTAGCTTCCTGTGTCTCAGCAGGAAGTGCAAGGAGTCAGACTTCTCCGTCTTTCATCTCCACGCCCACAGCACGGACTCTGCCTCGTCCATGTGCTGCTGGAATAATCTGCCTTCATGTTTGTTTGTCTTTATGCCTGTGTCTGTCTCACTTTTTCACGTACAGCCAAACAGACACACAGTACAGACTCCGAACTTCCATTCAGGATAAATCAAAAGTCTCTTGCACTCTACCGGAGCAGAGACCCCACCCAACCCCGCTAACATTTCTTCGCCGGCCTAATTTCCCGTCGGTTCCTTAGAGACTCCTTCTCAACACAAACATGTTTTATTCATTGGAGAAAACCGAGTAAGCCAAGTTAGAATTACACTTGTCAGAGGTTAACAGCGCGACTGTGCGCAGCAGAGAGATTATGACTTTTCGACATTCAGCCACCTCACCAGTGTGGAATCCAGTGTGTGTGTGTGTGTGTGTGTGTGTGTGTGTGTGTGTGTGTGTGTGTTCCCCGAAGAGAGCGGATGAGCAGCAGTCAGGAGGGAGGCAGCAGGTGCAAGAATGTGTTAGCAGCTCTGAGCGGGACGGGTCTTGTCAGCCCACCCTTGGCAAACTGCAGGGTGGAGTGGTGTGTGTGTGTGTGTGTGTGTGTGTGTGTGTGTGTGTGTGTGTGTGTGAGTGTGAGAGTGTGTGTGTGTAGTATTATTGCGGTGGTGTGACGTACGTCTATGGGTGTGTGCACGTTTGTCTGTCCCTGGTATGCGTATATTGTGTATTGTACGGGCATTTGTACCAGTCGAATGTGTACGTAACTTCAAGCCTCATGTTCGTGTGTGAGCCAGCTGATCTTTCTTCAACATAGTTTTGTGTGAGTGTAGTCGCCCGCGCAGCTGCAGGAGGAATCCAGAAACCTTCCATTTGCTGCTTCTCTTAACCGGCTGAATAGCGGGCTACCAGCAGATATGCAGCCTTGTGAGGCCCTGACGTGGTATTTTAGACCTCAGTAATGGATGGTTTTACTCTACAAAGTGGAGTTTTTAAGTACATGTGTGTCTCTTTGTGTGTCCGGGAGTGTGAGGGTAATTATAGTAGAAAATGGGCGGTGCGGTATTCCTTTCCGTAAAGCATGACGTATAGAGGGAGATGGCTTAGATCAACATTGGCATTCCTTTACGAAACATGCTCGGCAGCTGTTCATAACCGTGTGATAACGTGCACCGTGCCTTAGTGACAGAATGAACTTCGTCCTGCTCAACGCTCGGGCTCTTTGTGTTTTGCTTGCGTTCACGTTTTGGTGAAAGGGATTTTGGCAATGAAGGAGACATTCCTGCTGGGGTTGAAGGAGGCAGCCAGACCGCACGGAGGATGATTACACTCCTGAGAGAAACAGCGGATGCAGTGGGAGAATGAAACTTAGTTGGGCACATCAGCACTGCATGTTCACTGCCTGCGCTAGTTCCCTCACCTACTTTTTAACCATAATAAAAATGCTTTACTGTGTGTCAGATTGAATTGCCTGCATTTCCTTTCCGTCACATTACATCCTTACACATACATACATTTGAGTTTGCGACACAGATGAGTAAGCAATTCTCTTGACTTGTGTTGTCTTCATAGTTTGGCACTCTTATCAACCGTCTGCTGTGATTTTTCCAGTAGCACGTTATTGGATCCGGGAAGGGGATGAGGCAAAGATTACTCACTCAGCATCCTCCATTTTTATGGGCGTGAGTGTTTTTACGGGATTGCCTTTGACTTTTAAATGCAGGGTACAAAGACACTCTTTGGGTCATTGCCATGCAACTCCCAAGCCCAAATCCACTCAGTTGTTAATGACTATTCTGCAACGGTGACACTGCCTTTCCTAAAACAGTGTGCTGGCAGAGATCCCCCTCAAAACCGTAGTTTCATTAGTGGTGTTTTTTTTTGGGGGGGGAGCACTTGGGCTATAAAAGTCAGTGGCATGCTGACCGATGTTTGGCAGCAGTGCTGCTGCTGCTGCTGCTGGCGAGGCTGGTGGAGAAGCCCACGCGGCACGCTGCAGCCACATGTCTGGGGCCCAGCCAACAGAGAGGCGTCATTAAACTCAGGTATGCGGCCTTGCTCAGCAGACACCGTCACAGTATTATTACTGTGTAATCCTTGTTCAGCTAATGAAGGCAGATGTGTTTGTCTTTCCGTAATTTCATCTCATAAACGTTTTCACTTTCATTTTTACTCAATTTACTCAACTTTTTCTTCCAGTGTTTTCTACCTTGTTTTTGGTTGTGATTTAGCAAATTGTTATTGTGATATAATGAGGTCATGATTATGATTCCAGTTGCATATTATTATCATTAGTGCAAGGCCACATAAAAATCACATGAATATTGAGTTATTGAGATACTGATGAGTATGGCAGGTGTTAACGTTTTTATATACGTGACAAACGGATCTATAGTACATTACAATATAATGCTATCCAAACGGAACAGTGGTGTAAACAAGCAGCATAGACAGAAATCAGACTTCTGCTGCAGATAGATCATATTTACAGGAGCAATCCCAGAGATCCGGCCTTCAAAATTAAATATGCTAATCCAATGACTTTTCCATTACAAGCTTATATCGGCATAGCAGTGCTTTAACCTGAGGTCACTGTGGAATAAGCCAAAAATCTTTAACACTAATTCCCACGCACCATCAATCAGCAGCCTCTAACCCAGTCCCACTCTTGCAGTGCATAAACTACTGTATGTAATATCCCTCGTACGAATGGCAGTACAGCAGGAGGTGTGGAAGGGTTTGCTCATTAGCCGGTAATAGAACTAGCTTAGTCAAGGTTTACAATATATTGCAGCTTGTTTTTTCCTGGGTAATCAGTTTTGTTTACAAGAGCTCATTTTCTGCAGTGCACCCTTGGGCTCGATTTGCATTCATTGTTCAGTCTTCTGGAGTTTTTGTTGTGTGGTTGACTCATTACGGAAAATGAGACCGCCTTTATGGGACAGCTCTTTGTAGAGTGTGAATAAAACAAATGTGTAGAAGTTTTGAGCAATGAAGTTTATGTGGAGTCAGACTTTTGGTTCAAGCTGTCACGATACACGCACATTGCGAGCAGGATTTGTGTTTTGTTTTATGTCACCGTAAGTACATTGTACTGAAGTACTTTAATAGTAAATCAGCCTCAGTTGTCCAAACAACATAATTCACAACAGTGTATAAACATATTCCTTTATTTTCAATCAAAATTACATCCATTCTTCTTGCCTGCTGGTGTCTTACTCCTCAGGGTCGGGTGCTCAGCAGTATTGATATGTAAGCTCTCCCCGTGAATTTTAAAGTCCTTAACAGTGATCTGTGTGAATAGCTAATGAAATTTCAGAAACACATCCCTTGTAAAAACGTATGCATCATCTTATGCAGTGTATACATATTGACTTAAATACCAACAAGGGATCTCAAATTTTGATTTTCATACTGTATAACAAATCAATCAAATGAAATGTCAGGGGTAAGACAATGTAATAAAATACAAAGAATGACAACAGGACGGGTTTAATAAAAAACAAATTCAATACATGGCTGTCACATGCCTGCTGAAATATTCATGACAGGTCCATAGCCGATGAGCGAATGGGAGGTAATAATCAGCATGTGCAGGATTTCCTAGAAAAAGGATATGTTGAAACCTGATCTTGCTACCCATATGCAACAATTTTTCATTATGTGTTAATTAAAAACAAGCTTCTAAATGTTGCTAAAATCCTGCTCATCGAAACCATAAAGGTTTTCAACAGCTGCAATGTCTGAAACACTTGCAGTATAAAGTGTGTCCTGTCATCAGGATGACCTCTTCAGACTGTTTCCCCTCTCCACACACCTTGGAAGTTGAGCCAAAACTTATTACTGCATATGTCCTCAGAGCTACAATGGTGCAGAAGAAAATAATGCAAATGACCATCTGCTCCTGTGCGTTCGTTCTTCCAGACTGTACTGTATAAGGACAGCTCTGCACTCTAGTGCACCTGCGTGGAGCTTGGTTAGCATATTTGTGCCGACTGGTTGGCATGTGGATGAGACGCATGACAATGGGCGGGGGGGGGCTGGACTTTTTGTGTTCTCTATTTCGCTGACAGTTATGTAACATCTCTGTCTGACACCATGTTTTTGGCTTAGATTAATGTGGTTTGGTCGCAAAGATAAAAAGTTTTCTGGCACGAACAACAGTATGTAATGGCCTTTATGTGTATATGTCTGCGTACCTTAGTTCCGTTAGTAAAGTTGTAACGAGGTCATATTTCACGTGCCTCCCCTGCATCGCTCCGTCTGCCCTGTCAGAGGGAATCAGGTTGGACAGAGCTGAGAGGTCTGGCTGGACTCCAGAAGCTTCTCTCTGGGCTGTCGGATGTCTGATCTAATGGAGGCTGAACAGGACAGACAGCAGGCACACACACTCACACACACACACACACACACACACACACACACACACACACACACCAGCAGTTTAGACTTATAGTCTTGTGCAGCTCAACGGGTACAGTACGGATACACTGAGACAGGGACCAGAGTGGGCAGACATTGTTTAGACAGTGCAGAACAGGGCTGAAGTGTATCATATTCATCATTAGTAACATCGTAAGGCTTTCATGTTGTGAAGTAAACAACAACACTGCCCCAAGCTGTAGGCAGACACTTGTACAGTGGGTTTTAATTAGACTGTGGTTAATTGCAGTGTTTCATATCTGATACTTGACCTGGAGGCAGTGGATGTCAGACCATGGAACTGTACCATTGTCCATGCATGCGCGTGTGCATCGTATGAGGAACATGAAACACGACATGCATCATGAACATCATCCATTCTCACAATGTGGAGTTGGAGCCACTTCTTTTATAGAGGCACAAACATAGTTCTGCATTAAGATACATAGTGTCTCTGTGTCACGACAACCATTCATCCTCAGAGAAATGCCTGAATTTCAAAACGCTATATGTCCTTCATTCATTATATTTATATTTCCATAACGAGAGTCAGTTATGGAAGTTTGTAAGCCAAGGACACACGTTGCCTTCTACCCTTTTAAAAGTTGAACACCATATATTGCAAAAGTAGTTTTAATCAAATGATGGTAGGCTGATGTTACATTTTGACTCAGATGTGCGGCTGCTGCTCATAGGAATCTGTCAGTGTTCACTGACTCAACAACACCTTTTTGTAAAGCATCCAGTTGAGGCTCAACCTCTCCTGTGTTCAGTGTTTCCCATTGTTTAATCTGTCTGCGGTCATGTTGTGTTTTAGTCGCTGTGACGCCGGTTGACGAGGATCAGGTCACACACACACACACACACACACACACAGTGGTGTAAACACGGTCAGCAGCTTACAGCGGTAATCCACCATTACTGTATTTACCTTCTTCCTCTGGTCATGTGGGGAGCGCCTACCAAGAGGCTGCACTCATCTGAAGGTCAGAACAGCACACGAGTGATTTCATCACTGTGGAACTATTTGCATTGCCAGAGCCCTACTAATGCACGTCTCCCAGAGGACATGCACGTCCCGTGGACTGGAGGGATTGGTATACAGGTCACAATGCTACTCCAGCATAAGTAGGATAAAGGGAACAAGTCAATACCAAGCGGCCCAGCGTCTCCATATCTGCTTCCCTTTTAGCCCGAAGATGTAACAGCTTTTTCTTTTCTTTTGCATTTTATTTTTTGGACATAATGAATATTTATGCTTCTCTGTTGAACTAGTTACACAATTTTTTTCTAATTTGCTGCAGCTTCATCCTCATTTTATGCTTGATAACGAACCTTGACTTTGAAGTTCAGGAATAGTACGAGTAGCAATATGCGAGTGCTGTTGGGTTATATTTGTAAGAGCCTCTAGAGTTTAGACTTGCTGGCGTATTGCAAATAGTAAAACTGAGGTCATGCACAGTTCAGTCTGTGTAATGTTGCCACAAGAAAAAAAAGATTTGCTGCTGTCCTCTGTTTGTAACCCAGTTTGTGAGTAAAATATGTCAGCGTTTCAGCACGCATCCATCTCTCGCTAATGAGAGACAGCCCAAGGAGAGCACAGTGACTGTCGGCTCCGCTCAGCGTGGAGGTGATAGAACTTAATTTCCCGCCGATTTCTCGGCTGTGTCTTCTGTCTGCATTGTTGTGCTGCAGGGAGAGATTATCGGATTATCACACAATAAGGAAAAAACGTTGGTGGGGGGAAATAAAAAAAGTATGAGATTCTTCCTACTCGCTGCAAGGCCCCAGTTTAAGTGCACAGCTGTGTGTTGCCTTTGTTTGAATCTGAGCTTTGCAGATGGCTGTTCAGGAAAATCGTTGGATATGCAAGCATCAGGATGAAGATGTTGTACTCGTATGGAAAGATCACTAATTTTATTCCCAGCAGGAGCTACTGAGAGTGTTGAATTGTTAATATTAACGAAGACACCGAGACACTCTAGCTCAGGCGTTCTGAAAGCTGTAAAAGTCTGTAGTTGGTTGTCATGAGTTCCTACAAACATGGCCTCTGCCTGACCCGGGTCTGTGTGATACCACAGTGTTTGCTACAGTGCTCCCCTTGTGCCACATATTGGCACCATATCACCTTCCTCTCAATTCTATCCTCCTTCCCACAGAGGAGAGTCAACGAGCAGCCTCGACGTCCCCTGAGGGAATGTGCGCCAGTTGAAGGTTGAAGCAGCGAAGTGGTGGGGGTGCAAGTGGGTCTTTGCCGAAGGCCTATTGCCATTAATGGGCTATTGCCCCCCTACGGGGTGGGGGGCATGAAGTGACTATTCATCACAGCTACGTCCTCGTGTCTGTCCCCCTCCTCTGCGACCACACAGGCAGATTAGGCATGACAAGAGGCACTCACTGGCACGGCTTACTTGTCTCTCCTTCCCTTTCTCTGTTTATCTCCTCTCCTCTTCCCAGTTCCCTTCCCAGAACCAATCCCTTTCCCATGCTGTTTTCTCCTTCCAGCAGCCATACACAACCTGAACTCTGGGTGCACTCTCCTCTAATCCACCGCCAGTCTTATCTCCGCTCAGGAACAATAGCCACAGAGCAAGCACAGCTCAGAACTGCAGCCTGCAGGAAAAATAGCTCCACTCCCACAAGGCTCCGGGACCCTCTGCGTCCAACAGCGTCAGCCAAGCAGCCTGTCGCTGCTTCGCATTAAGTCCTCCTCAGAAAAACATTCTAGCTTCTGTGCGTTTCACTGTCGTCCAAATGGAATTTCTGTTACTGCGGTACGATCAACAGCAACGGCGAATGACTAATCGCATCTGTACTTGTGTCGCCTTGTCGTTACGCTGATCTACCCCTCGTCTTTGTGTTTGTTCACTGCAGTGTTTCGTGAGCTAGCGGTGAGGGCTATTCTGTGATTCATGTAGGTAGATGGGCTTCTTTCCAAACCGCTGTCCTCATTCATCTGCTATTAATGAGCTTTCAGCTCAGTCCTAACGAGCTGTAATTGTGATTGTGCCCCGCATAGGATCAATGCCACTGTCCATGCAGTGGCACTGCGGTGGAAAGGCTCTCACATAAGTGAGGCACTGCCAGTGTTACACGGTGAGGTGGCATCAAAGTCCCTCAACGGTGTTACATCATCCCATGTTAAACAGCAAATCCACTTAATTACTCATCACTGATACCTGACTTTGTTAATTAGCAATCCCTTCAATGACAACAGGAAACTCAATTCCATCTCAAGCACGTCTGTCTTTGGGACTTGACCTCATGCTGACAAGGCTGATTTCAACTTCTGTTTTTAGACCTGCTAGTGGCGTGGCTCTAAATATGTACCCCCCCAACCGTTCATCTAGTGCCATCATCATCCGATCAAATTTGTGTTTTTCCAAATACTTTGGTTAATACACAAAAACCTGCACAGCTAATGACATTCCCATTCGCTATTGCCACCTGGCTAATCGAAGGTTAGAAGATAGAATTGTGTCATTGTGAGCATATTAGCGTGCTGATTTGAGCATTTACCTCAAAGCTCAGTCTGAAGGGCGACTGATGTGTACATAAGTTTAGTTTGACTTCCCTCTTACTGAAAGCCAAAGACACAAGCAACTATTATTGCACTGAGAACAAAGAAAGCGTTGCCACATGGAAATGATTTGGAAAGCTCTGTCTGGTGTGATAAAGGCTATTGCACACAGAAGCAGTGGTCTGTAAGTACTGCACCTCATAAGTCACCTAACAGTTATTTTCATCTGCAGTGAGCTTTCAAGTGATGCATGTTCGTTAGCTGCTAGATATGGAGCGCCCTTCACTGCTGTGCATATTTTATTATTCTTGCCACTCTCTCCTTGTGTCTGTGTCTCCCACTCTCTCTTCCCATCACTCTCCACGACTTCCTGTCGCAGTCGCTTTGTTTATTTCTCCCTCTGTGACAAACTTGCATCACATGCCTGTCTCTAATTTTCTATTTTCCCCCTCCCTTTTTCTCACACTGGCTGTCGCTCTTTGTGTCTGTCTTTTCTCATCCATCCCCATAGTCTCCCTATGACTCTCACTCTCTGTGTCTCTGTTACTTTGTCTGGCAGACTTCCGTCGTCACCCGCCTCCCTCTTGTTTTCTGCTTTGTTTGTGGCGTCTCTTTAGACATACTCTCTTGCTCCAGTAAGGGAATGAATACATATACATGTCAGCGTGTTGTGGAAGACACTCTTCAGATTCTATTCCCTCAGGCCATCTGGGGGAACAGCAAATTAACACAAACACGGGTGCACACAACCACACGGGCATGCCTTCACTCGGATATTACACGTGACTGGATTTAAATGGATACACTTAGCTTGTTTGATATAACGTTTAGAGAGATTTCTTTACATTTCATTCACAACGGTGACCCATCCTGCCTCCAGGAGCCTTTCACTATGTTTGAATGACAAAAAGTATGGCTTCCAGCTGAAACAGGCATTTCTAAGAAAGCACAACCCAAAAATAGTGCGGCAAAACCCCAAAATACTCTCCTCTGTGGGCCAAGCGTGAACAGACTGTTTGAGCTTTGGCTTCCAGGCCTCCCGAAAGTATACGTGTGACAGGCAGGCAGAGGCCTTGGATTGTACCCACCACAAGCCTTGCACAGTGTGAGCCAGGAGGAAGAAGGAGACGGTGAGAACAAAGGCATGGCTGCTTTTGTTCTGTCTGCAGGAGGCTGATGGAGACACAGCTGCACACAGACACACACACACACACACACACACACACACACACACACACACACCCCTTGCAGATTGACAAACCTGTCTTGTTCACCGAGAGACAGACACGACTGTAAGAAATCAAAGCTTTACAAATTGTCTTTAAATATCAAATCAAGTACGGAATGTTGAAATTGTGCAGGCTGTGAAAAGAGACGTATGACAGAAGCGCGCATGTTAATTAATTCCTTTTGTCTTTGCTGCTTTTGTTCCTTTTTAAACACTACGAAATGTGAACATTACATCAAAATTGGGGATGAGCCGCTAGCACAAAGCTGACAGGGTTGTTTTGTCTTTGCTTATCGTAAGGATTCTCCCAGAGGCCTTTGGGTAACGGTCTCAGGGAGGAGCCTCCTCTTAGCTCCACTCAATAAGCGGAATGACACTCAACAGCCGGCCGCCACGGGTCAAGGAGCAAAACGCCTTCTCTTGTCAGCCGGCTCTCATACTGACGCACAATATATGTGGGTGGCCCCCGATATAGCTTTAATCTCTGACTGCCGCCGCAAGATCAACCCTGTTCGCTCTTCACCGACCTGGACAATCAAACAGAATGTAACCAAAGCTACAGAAAAGTCTCACTGCCACATATGAGCCACGCTGCAGCGGCTTTGTTAATCAACCCTGTAGCTTTCATAAACGTGCGTCTTTGTCGTGGAACAAGCTTGGCTGGGCCAGTGTCACAGATCGCTAAAATACCTTTTTGCATTAGCATTCATGAGCATGAGTTTAGTAATTCATGTGTTTGAATCGGAAAGCATCTGCTCTATCATTTATCTGTTTTAAAAACATTGAACCGTGCAGAGTGTTTTATATACTTAGTTACCCATTTCGCTCACGCATATTTCGTCATGCTCTTCAGATGGAGGCTCTCCGCAGAGATCCACCTTGTTGATAAGCGAGCTCTATGAAGTGACAATAGCTTCTCAGGTTCAGGCTTTCTTTACGAGTGACTTAGCTCAGGGAGCAGGCAGAGCGAATCCTTGAAGCCTGGGTATTTTCTGGCCATTGTTTTCCTGGGGTGTAAAGTCAATCGCATTTAATCCTTCACTAGTGCACAAGAGATCCCCCTCAATCAAATCCAGATATTCACTGTGCCTCTGCAAGCGCATCGCACAGCAAACTCTCTCTGGCTCAATAGGAGTGGGCGGGCGGCAGTCAACCAGAGAGGCAGATAAATGTGTTTTTTCCTTTACATATTTGAAGCTTTAGCCTTGCAATAAAAGCACAGTTACACAATTGTTTGCTACTTTCTTGCAAATGCGTTCACTTTCACTGTTTGGCAATAATGGAGGAGGGCGACGAGTAATGCAGGAGTGGTCCGGACGATGAGGGCTAGATGGCTCGGTCAGTCCTTTTATGTGCAGCAGGATGCGGTTGCCAGGTTGGTCGCTGTTAATGGTTTTTTTTATTCAATCCAGAGCTCTCTGCCTGCCCATGCACTGCCATGATAATATGCCCAGAGGGCTTCTATTGTAGTACGTGTAACAGGAGCCCCCCTGGATGTATTGCAAGGAGCATGTTCCTCTCTTTCCCATAGGATTAATCTCTCTAGTTCATGAACCAGAGATAAAAATGATAAAGAAGACAGGATTTCAGACTTGTTTCAAAGCTTAGCTCTTTCTCTCACTGCCTCTATTTTTTTGCTTGCATGTGGAAACTTGCATTGAACTGACTGGTGCTTTTTAAAGTTTTTATGACAGTTCGTATCTGTGTCTTTTCTCATTAGGAAAAAGCTTGAATGCAGCTGTTTGGTTCTCAGCAGTAAGCGCTGCGCACCCAAACACATCTTTTTTTAGTGCCACTAAACAGATGGTTATGGTCAGTGCTGCTGCTGCTGCTGCTACATGACTTTCGAAACCCCGTGGAGTGTGGCACACTTTCTCGATGTTTAATTGTCTCTTAAAATACTTTTAAGCGCACATTTTGGAGCAAAAACGTATTTTTGGCTACATAAAATATCTCCTCTCCTTCCCCTTATAAAATACTAGGGAAAATAAAATATTGCAAGCATTTCAGGGGTTTCTGAATGTAGGAGTTGTAAAGACCAAGTAGGCAAGGGGCAAAAAGCATAAGGGAGAGGAAGTGCAGCATCTGGACAGGAACTCGGTCATCCGGGGAGGGGGAGGTATGAGGGTGTGGTGTCTGACCTCTGACCCTTAACACAGGGTAGAGGTCTAAGACAAAAAGATAGACTGCAGCTGTGTTGAAACATGCAACCCCACTGCCATGCCAATCACTGTAATTTGCCTCGACTGATGTGTCCCCACCCAGCTTACCAAGCGTGCCTTAACAGGAGCTGACAGCGAAGAAAGCAAAGAGTGGAGGATGGAAGGAAACGAGGAAAGGAGGTTGGAAGGAAGAAGGCTAACAGGGCTGCTATCTGCACACACAGAGCTAGCAGGGAGTCTCAATTCACTGCAGCAGTTTATCGAAGGCAACGTGCCTCCAATTAAAGGGTTCTCCCCACAAGATTTACTCAGCACCAGTAATGCCTTCCTCCCATCCCACTCTCATTTTGCCTCCTCTGGCAGGCAGCCCCACTTTTGCTTCATCCACCCCCTTCTAGAGCTATTTGTTCTCCTGCAGGGGAGGAAGGACCTAATCATGCCAGGATCTCGTAGTACCAAGTCTTTTAACTGCTAGATCAAAGAGTGTGAGTTTGCCTAATGCGGGATTATGCTGAGATACGGGACCAGGCAGCCTCACCTCACTCCACCCCTCCGCATCCACCACCACCACCACCACCACCGGCGGGTAGCTCCATTAGGCTCAACGCATTGCTCATTTTTCCGCAAGAGCTCCCTTGGGCTAAGAGGCAATTATGCAGTAGTGTGGCATAATATTTCATTCTCTTCACATTGCATTACTCTATGGTGGTGCTGGCCACTAACAGCTTCATGTGGCCCAGGAGGAAGGGTGCAGGCTGCTAACAACTTCATATGAGTGGAGGGAGATTGGTGAGGGGAGGCGGAGGCGGAGGAAAAAAGGAGATGAGGAGAGTTCTCAAGGGCACAAGGCTTCATTAGGAGTCAGGTCTGTTTCACCTACTTACATGGAGAAAGAAAGGTTTTGCTTGCATCCTAGTTTAGGTCAGGTGATGTTAACTAGATTTATAATATCAGTTAGATTCATGATTCTTAACATACCTAAAATGTATATAGAGTAAGTCATATTCAGAAAACGAAATGTCTGGGGTTTGCTAAAGTATTTGGCGCTGCTTTGCTTTATATTTCTCAGTAATGTGATTTTCACAGCCTCTTTGAAATGTTTGAGATAAACCTGACTGCTGTATGAGATTAAATATCTCAAACGGCGGCCAGGCATCCTTCAAGGCAGCGTCCGTCTTAGTCGTGATTTTATATTCATGCAGAAAGTATGGACACATGAAACATCCAACTACAGACAAACCACGGAGGTGAAAATTTTCCTAGAAGTGTTTTACTGTTGCATGTACTAAGCAGCCTCTGTGCATTGTGTGAAGATTGCACAAGGTGAAATTACATTATACCAGAGTATATCTCGAGTTTAAGAAAATGATAATACTACTAAAATGACGGGTGTAAATATATAAGAGACATTATATGTTGAGTATGGTGTTTAGTTTTTCAGGGGACATAGAGGGAACGACGTGAGAAAGGAAATCGGTGCCGTCTCTGTTCTGACAGAGCAGGTATGTGCAGCCCGGGGCAAGGCTGTTCAGAACCGTGGTGTGATTTTTGTACTCGGGGGGGGGGGGGGGGGCTGTTCTCCCCTTATTTCAACACTCTCTTCTGCTTCCCACTTCTGTTATCAATTCAGCAACAGCAAACTGTCGCCCTCATTCTCTACATGTAAGATGCCCCATCTATACCGCTCGCACATCCCACACAGCACAGCCTTCAACGGGCAGATCTTTGTCTTCCTGATCGTCGCTGGTGGGGGATTTACACTTGAGATGTGAACTCAGTACATGTAGCAGCGGTAGCCGTCTCATATCGTTGCCTTGTTAACTGTTGTTAGTGTGCATTGAGGCTGCGGTTTGACTGCAATGCTGCCAGCTACTTTAAAAAAAACAAACCCAGGTTGTTGAGGCAGTGCAACACTGGGCAACATTTGAGCAACTTCAGTGGACAATTGATTTCTTCAGCACAAGAACTCACCAACATTATGAGCAATCGTTTTTTGTTTTTTTACCCTTGTGTACCGTTTCTCCTACAATGATCAGAAATTGTTTATTACCAGCCATAATAAATGACAGGGTTTACTTGGTTTACGTCTTCTTTCTCATTTAATGATGGAGCAGAATAGATGAACCCTTTAGTCTGATAGGAATGTTATTAGTGCCCTTTAACCTGCAAACTGTCATTGGCTGTGAATTCAGCCTTATAACAAGAATGCAAGTTGCCGTAACTGTGACCATGTCTCTCAGTCAAATCAGTTCAAATATCACTACACATTCATCACATGCTATACACGAAATGTGCAAGTCAGGCCTTCCAAACTGTACTGCTTTAGTGTTTTGTAATTGCATCTTCTGTCATAAATCCTCATTTCTCGTATGCGGACGGTGTTCTGCCCCACGGAGCCGTTTTCATCTATAAAGTTTTATCACAGAAACCCCAGCATTAACGACCGGTCTTTCTCCTTGTTTGTAGAAATACGATCTGGTGGGCGAGGACCCAAGGAAGGGCAGATGAGGCAGCTGCCCCTGTACGACACGCCGTATGAGCCAGCCGAGAACGGCGGAGACTCTGACCCGGAGCACTCGCGCTGCCCCAGAGAAAGCCGGCTGCCCCAGGATGACGAGCGACCCCCCGAGGAGTACGACCAGCCCTGGGAGTGGAAGAAAGAGAGGATTTCCAAAGCATTTGCAGGTACGACACCGACATAATATGACGCAAGGAGAAGTAGCTACAAATCAGTAATATACTGCATAGCATGAAAGGACTTTTGTGGAAAAAAAATACACAACCTCTACGCTTTGCTCTTTCTTGTAGAATCAATCTTCAAACAGACTGAAAACGTGCTTTCTGTATCCTGATCCAACAACTCTTTCAAGTGGCAGTCTCAAAGATATTCATTTGAAATATTGCCATAGGAGGTAACACAATAGGGATTTTGCCTATGGCCCCTTTTATTGCAATATTTGTATATTTGCAGTATCACGAACTGGTTGTTTACGCACAAAAAAACTAAATGCCGACAGTTTTGAATACTTGAAGCTGTGTATCAACAGAAAGACTCCAGACTCAAATAGAAAATATCAACCAGGACTGAAATCTTAGGGATTGCCACTTTAACTTTAACTAGCTCAGATACTGAATACTAATCCAGTTTAGAGATAACTGCTGTTAAATTTCAAGCTTTTAACTCTGCAACTGTTTCTCTTCTGCTTTACTAACTCTGTGTCTGTTTCTTCCAGCTCTAACACATTTGAATTTGGCTTCTGTCAGGTTGTGAGGGTTGCTGCTGCTTTAAACTCTCTGTTAACGCTTCTGTTTTCCCGTCCTCTGTTAAAGCACCCGCTAAGTTCACTTGCAGGTGTCCAGTCTGCTATGTGCTGTTTTGATCCAAGTGCAGCCTGTTTAAGCTAAAAATGATAGCTATGCCGCTCAGGGGGGCATGATTGGTTTTCCTGGTGCATGTAGGTGCAGGTAGTCGCTGTGGTTTGAGAGCTTCAGCATGGCTAACTCAGCCATAACATCAATCAGGGCTGTTCCTGGAAAGAATATGGCTTTTGAATATGAATAATGCACCCCGAATTGGAAAGAAATGCCAAACCTGTTATCTGATATAATAATAGAAAATCAGCAACCCATGACTCTATTTTTCATCGCCCCTTTTCTCTTTATATTTTTTCTTTTTTATCCTTGAACAGCTCTGCTTTGTTATGACTGCATTAGCTACGAGGGTTCTGTAAGTGGCACTGGATCAGGTCCCCCCGGAGGAAAGGACTGCGCCTCTAAATCCCTCACAGGTACCATTGGAGACGGGGCTGGGGATTGTCTCTTGTCTGTCTTTATATTCAGCTTAGACTTTGGCTTTGATGCCTGAACTATACGGGTTGCCCTGAATCTTGCTATTTGATTGATTACTTGCTTAAATATTCAGCACACAGGTTACAAAATTGTCCTTTACAATGAATGTTATAAGCATGTTTTGCAGATTATTAGAGAGTGTAAGATTTAAAAGACAATTCATTTCACTAGTTTGTTGAGAAAATGTCATCCACTTCAAATGCAAATCACCTTGATTAGAATGACATTATCAGGAAGCCAGTGGTGTGATTGCCTAATGCTTGAAGTGGACTTTAACTCAGCCTTTCAGTGTACACATGAATGTATGAGTGCAGTAACACAACAGAAGCAGGGGTGAAGGGTGAAGTGTGGGAATCTATGTTATCTCCTCCACCTCCAAGGGTGGATTAACGCTCTGGCTGAACGATTTAGAAAAAATATCTAATTGCAAATTATTATGACCGAAATTGCAATTGCGATATTAGAGGGAATCATTTTTACATAATTATTCTCATTTTCATTGAAAAACATGTCAAAATGATTATGGTGTGATTTCTGCGGGGATCTGTATCAATCAAAGATGTGTTCTGTAGATTTTGATGTGTCGGTCAGGACATCTCTGCAGCATGACAATATTTAATATAAAATGCTATTTTATCAGCCTCTTAAAATTTGAAAACTGCAATAGGCTATATTGCAATTTTGACAACATTTCGATTAATTGTGCAGCCTTAATTAACACTGCAGTTAGAACAATACTGAAATGCTGTTTTTACTTCCATGTGGGTGTTCTGCACAAAAACATTAATCTTGCCTAAATCAACTCCTCAGGATGACTAATTCATCAATGGATGAATTATTTCTTTTTTAATTACAGCTGAATGAAAGAAGCCATTTTAAATATCTTTATAAAAAGTATTTTTGTGGAAAATATGTTGCTACGTTTGTGATTAGTTTTTTACGCTTGGAAGAGGAAGTGTAAATGTAATCTCACAGAGCAATATAAAAATGATGGACATTTTCTTCATATTGATCATATTCTAGTTTATTATCCATACTTTTATTTTTATTTCCATGTATTCCTCTATTGTATTTCTCTTATATTTGCTTTGGGAACACTGCATTACATTTATAGCATTTCAATAAAGCAAAATTGATTAGAAGTAGAGCATGCGAGAGAGATTCATCCCCGATGGTGTTTTTCTGTTGATGGGAAGTTACAGATGAACTTCGTGAGACATCTGGAGGCAGACCCTAAGATTTCGCATGTTAAAATGAAAGCACACTTTAAAGCACAATTCACATAGTTGCGGTCAATAGCTTATATACACCTGTAAAGGACAGTCAGTTAATGATTTCTACAAATGCTCTTTTTCTGTGACAGAATGGTGGGAAATATTTGCGCTTTGATGTCCAAAATCCAAAATCAAACCAATCCATGGACACTAGAGCACCGACAGTGAATTTATTTGTATAAAAGAACATTTTCTTGATTCTCGACTCTTTTTGTTTGAGTCATTACATCAAAATTCCATTCATTTCAATATTGGTTTTATTCTCTTATGATAGCGTAATTCAAATTTTGATACTTTTTGACTAATTTCCAGCTGGCCTATGTTAGATGTTAACGTTGCATTGATTACTTAGTTGCTTGCGGTCAAGGTGAGCCATAGTGACAGCAGCAGCATAGAAGAGTGTGGAGAAACAGATCAGGTGTTGAGCTGGACTTTGCTGTATGTAATATGTTTTAGTGTGTGTGAACTCTCTTATGTGGCATTACATGGAAGCTCATCAATCTCATTTGTGGAAGAAGAAAAAGGCTTGAGGGAGTATTTAGTGCATACCTGCAGGTGATGAGCGTACCACTCTCTACCAACCTACTGTACCTCATTAAAGCTACTACAGGGAACTTTTATTTCATGTTGAATTTGGCGATCCCTGTTCACCAAAGCAGTAGCGCTCTGAGAACCCGAGTCCCTTTTAGACAACCTCTCATTTTACTGCAGCAGGTTCTGACAGATGGTTTCATCTGATTTCACACGGAATCCGACCCGATGGCATTGATGACAAGCATTAATAATAACTATATAGAAATACATAATCTCCTCGCTGATTATCTTGCAGTTAGAAGTTCCTCACTGCAGCTCGAAAAATAGTATTATGACTCGATGACAGATGAAAAAAGGTGAGAGATTTTTGCCTTGTTTTAAAAACTTTAAAACTCAGTAATATGATAAATGACATGTTCAGATGGACGCAGTTCTGACAGGCAGAGCAGGTTGGATGTATGCATGTACATAAATATCATGTCTGTCTATTCTTTTCTCGTCATTCTTTTTCCTTAATTTTTTTGTCACTTCATTTCTGTTTCCTGTTTACTTCTGTGTATTCTAGGCACTGAGGTCTTCATAGGAGTCACGCTGCTCTGCCTCTGCCAGTGATTAGTTAAATAAGGGATGCTGCATTCTTAATCACTTTCTTCCTCTCCCTCATTATTTTTCTGTCAAGCAGCACTCAGAAGTTTGTGACGGGCGTTATTTACTAACACATCCCTCTTTCAACTCCCCCTTATACAGACAGCGTCCCTCTTTTGATGATGATTAATTTAATTTCCATTGGATGTCAAAGTGTTGGCTGGCAATTGGAGAGATAAGTCTTTAAGTTGTCTTTCAAAGACGAAAGCTGCAGTCCAAAAAGTCCTTTGATTTATTGCTCGTCTTCATTCTGCGTTATGTTTTATTCAGGCTGAAGTAATTCCCCACTATTTGGGAGACAGGAAAAAAGAGGAATGATGAGAAATAGGTCTTTGGGACAAGCCTTTCAGTGCAGGTTTCAGTGGAGACCGGCCTTGGATCCAGATATGAAGGGGCTTAGAGAAAGTTTCACACCTTTCAAGGCTCGAGCATGTGTGCCTGCACCCGAGGCTCTGATCTTTGCAACCAGCTTACCTCCGATGTCAAGAAATTATACACTGCTTCAATATTTAAGTTGTCTCCAGACAGCTTAGAGCCTGCTGTCCGATTTCGCCAGGTTACCCTGCTGTTGTCCTGGAGTTCTTAAACATCTATATGAACCGATGGGTGGAAACTGCCAATTTAAACAGCTTTGTCGATCAATTTTGATCCAACCAATATTCCGATGCTATCAGAACTTTAAAATCTCTGGTATCACATTTCTCATAGTGGCAGTATTGGATTGTCTTGCAAAGGTTACTTTGGGTTTTTAAAATTTTAGATTGGAATCAGGAGGTCATGGGCTTTCTGTACGTTAGAGCTTGAGATGTCTGGACATGTTTGCTCAAGTAGTAGTGGAATCCATGTTGCGATTATATTTCATGGCTGATTAAGATTTTATATTTCACTTTCTTTAATTGAACCTGTAACTAGATGAACCTGAACCTTTTTTAGTTGTTAGGGCTTTGGGATAGGTAGTCACCATAGAGTATGTGGGGAAAAGCTTTTATGTGAATTTGCTTTGGTAAAAAAGTGCAGTTTTTAGGCTACATAGCAAGGGTTGAAAAAAAAAAATCAAAACTGTATGCATATGTACATTTATTGATAATATATCATATCATATAAATTATCAAGGAAAATGTAAACGCATTACATAAACCACCTATTTGTGAAGCTAATCTGTACGTTGTAAATATCCATTTGATTTTGCAAAGCTCCAGAGGATGATAGCACAATATTACGTTGTTTTACAACAATTTATGGAGCCTTTATTTCAGTCCAATGCTTGCTAGGAGTTGTAGATAACACGGGTGAAATGGAGAATTGTTAACAAGCTCCATGCAGGTGATGTTGCTGTGTCCCCAGAGGTCAGCAATTAAGGTAGTATGTAAAACATTTTGAGGTTGCTATTTCAGACCTGATTCAAGCACTTTTGTGGGCAGTTTCAGGTCAGCCTAACTATAACTCCAATTTTCCTCAGTTATGTTGCTATAGTTGCTGGAACACTCCATGGCCGTGGCATATCAATGACTAATGATACATGTTTGCAGTTTGGATTTTTATTTTCCTGCAGTTGCATGGAAACAAAGAATTAACAGATAATGAAAAAAGATATACAGCTTTACTAAACCGTGGAGTGGGTGTACAAAAGAAATAGGAGGGTGGATTAAATAAGTACCAAATGCTGCCCACGCCCTCCCACCACGGTGTAACATGGTTCGCTATCTGCATAAAAGACTATTTGTCTTCATTAATGATGGGGGAAGGAGAGCAGATAATGCTCCATGCTGCAGCCCTTTTTCCTCCGTTGTCCGTACCGCTGCCTGCTCACTCACTCGCCTCTTCACAACACTTGGTTTGGTGTTATTATTCACTGTTGGGCTATCTCCTGACAGGTATGCCATGGAATGTAAATTCCCTGCCTTGTTAGAGTGTTAGGGGGGGTGTGTACTTGCGGTTTGGTTAATCACTCATCCTCGCTGTCCCCCCTACATACATACACACACACACACACACACACACACACACACACACACACACACACTCTACACTGAACCCACACTCGCCACAGTCTCTTTCCTACCTCCCTCATGGCTGCTGACTTGGTGATGGATGAGACGGGAGGTGAAGAGTGAGAAATACACATTCGATTTTGACCGTATGAAGAAGCCTGCGTGTGAGGGCGAGAGAAAAGTGTGCTCGCATGTCCGCCAGTGTAAGCCCGTATATTTTGACTCACTCACACACCCAGACATGGACATGCCGCCATCGGAAATCTGAGCCTCATCACAGCAGGACTGGGATTGAGAGCCATTGTCACTTAATCTCCTTGCCCTCTGTTACCTGCTACTAACTCCTTTCACTTGGCTCCCGGCCAGCGGGGTACCATGCATTTAACACGGAAGATAAGAGAAGACGCTGTCGCTTGCTCCCTCAGGTCTTGGGGAGCTTTATGGTTTTTTAATGAATCTTCATGGGCTTAACGACCCAGAAACCTGAGGCTCAAGTGTAATGTCCTAAAATAAATAATTGATTCAGTTACAGTCCTGCACGGGTTATTTGCACCTGGGTTAAAGCCAGCTGGTTTGTGGGTGCCATGGCTCCGTTTCTCTCTGCTTGGCTGGTCTGGTTTCTCCCCACGCTGTCTGTCACTCAGCTCTGTCTCGTCTTCCCGGCCTCTGCAGCAACACCCTGCTGATAACCTTCCTGACAGCGCTCTTTCATGGGCCTCAAATGTGTCCTGCCCTCTTTTCCCTGAGCGCTGCCACAGGTCTTATCTTCACTCACACACATTGGCCACACACAACAGCGCTGTAAACCTCCCTCACAAAGTATAGGAGCTTCTACGGGAAGCCCCCGTAGAAGCTCCTGCTAGCCGGGCATCTCTAACGCATCTCTTCTTTCTCTCTCCTGATAGAAGAACAGGGAAAAGGCCTTGCCACTTTCATTTTGAATGCCAAAGCAGATCTGCGCTTTGAAAGAGAGCCGGACCGTATAATGTGGGAGATACAGTATGCAGAGAATCATGAGGTGGCATTTCAGTTCCCACGGAGCATTACACAGTTGTTATCTATAATGATTTGGGTGCCGATGGAACAAACACATCTTCAGAAGTGACTGGTTTTGTTTCCGAGCTCTTCTGCTTACATTGTGCGGCATAAACACTGCAATCTTCCAGCTTGTTTTGAATATTCATGCAATTAGCCGACCAAATTAAGCAGAACTAAATTAAATGCCGTTGGTGGAAACAAGCATTGCTGCTGATTTATGGTGCTGCAATGTTTACAGTGATGAAGTGCTATGGGCTAATGAAAAGCCTGGGTAAACAAATACCTGGCTTTAAAGATAGATCTGCTCCTGGAAGAACAAAGGGGAGGTAAACACGATAAATAGGGACCCTTGTCTATTGTTCAAGTATTCTCTGGTTCTTTTGATGAACTGTAATCAACACACAGGCTGTCAAACAATTAACCAGCCGCAGCGTTTACACCACACGAGCTTACTGAATGCCCACCGCCAGACTGGTGCTCAACCAGGCGGTGACCAGTCTGAGGGACATCCTGCCAACATCACGCGTTTCCATAGCAAGCAGGACATGCGACGTACACACACGCTGTTTTGAAATGTTCCCATTTTAAAGTCTAACGTGGCCACTTTAGTGTGCCTAACTTGTATGCCCTCTGTCGGATTTAGAATTGTTAATAGCCTCTATTCCTATGTCAACACTAGGCCTTGTGTACTAATATGGATTATGCAGATCAGAGGTGGCGTATTGATCCAAATGCAGTCAGATGAGATGACAAAGATGTAGTATGCTTTGGCTGTGTTTGCATATTCCCTCAGAAATAGTCCTCATGTGTTGGGCTTTTTGTCTTTTCATTACAGAAAAAGAAAACACACACTGCTACAAATAATTACAATAACCCGAGCCGAGTTGTATTCAATAATCGTAAATTCAGACTTTCTGTGTTATGCTACAAAGTCTTTGCATGAAGTGAGTTACAGTGAGCAGGGTTACAACTTTAGATGATGACCAATTAACAAAAAGAAAAGTCACATGACTTGGACATAATTTTTTTCTACCTGATATTCACCGGTACACTTAACCTGTACCATCCACAGAGCTGATATTAGACGAAATCTGCATCAGCCAGTACAGCTGTAAACAGGTTTGTGTGGTGAGCCTTCAGGGTTGATGTGTAAATCAGCTCTAGTGTGCTGCTATTGCCACCTCAGTCCAGAATTTAAATTTGTCACTGAAGAATGCTACAAGGTGTGAAGATGCACTCATCCGTGCGGCAGTAGATGGCATCTAGAGTCAATGATGATTCAAAGCCTTGGGGCCAGGAGTATTTTGAAATGCGTTACAAGGTGAAGGAGATTCCAGTCACCCAGAGTTTAAAAAAAACACAAAACACTCAGCTATTGAATCAGCCTGCCTTCATTTTCACAGTGCCAAATGCTATTATTCAGCTGTGCAACCAAGCACATCTGAGCCACACTCGCCAAAATGGTCTCACAGTGAGGCTGCAGAGTGGAGGCAGCCTTCTGCTCCCCAAACAATTACACGCTAATCTGCAATGTGAAATGAGTATTAGTCTTTTAATCTCATAAGAAGAGAGTCCCCTACTTCATCCTAAAGTAGTGGAAGTTACATTATCTCCCAGAGTTTCTGACCTTCTGTCTCCATTCCCCACCCTCCAGTCCCACTGGTCCACCACCCAACATCACTCCCATCAGGGTAGACAGCAAGCAGCTCCTCCTTCCAGCCACCTCTCTCTCGATTACCCCTCTGACACCCAGGGGGGTGTGGGGTGGGGGGGCAGCTATTTAATTGCTTGTCGGATTGAATGTTCTCCAGTTTCTCCCATACATCCAGCCCGCAGATATTCTTTCTCATTAGCATGTCCTGTACCACCGCCGCTGCAATTTCTTGCAGGACGGAAGACAGACAAGTTCATAACATTATGCTCTTCCTCCCACTGAAAACCAGCTTGTATGCCAGCCAATACAACACAGTGCCATACTAATGGTTATGTATGCAGCTGCATTGTTTTCCTCTTCGGTAAAGTAGCACTTAGTCAACTCTCTTTAGACGCGGGGTTTTACTTTGAATAAAATGTGCCTTTAAAAGTTAAAAGTCTTTAATTAGAAGTTATTAACATGTTGTACTGTGGGTAATTCTGTGAGCAGTAAATGTTCCTATAACCAATGTTGACTAAAACTACAAAAATACAACTCAACAACATGTCCCTAACTGCTCCTGTATTCAATATCTGCCAGCTGTCAAATTGATGATTGATGATGACTTTGCTTTGATAGACAGAAGTGTATCTATCACTGAAAGGTTTTGTTTGCCAATTGTATCCCATACATTCATTTAATACTTGTAATTTAATAAAGAATGTGAGTTTTTGTCATTTACTTCTAAAGTTAAATTGGGCTGAAGGTCTTCTTGCCACTTGTCTAGGTATTTTATCGTTAGTTTTGTTATGTTTTCCCTCTTTTTAAATCGTATGTACTTTGGTTCCTGTTGGTTTGTGCTTCTCAATAGGTGTCTCTTTTCGGGCCACACCTGCAGTGTTTGTTCTTTTTGCATCTTTAGCAAGCTGGTTTTGCTGTTTTCGAAGATTCTCAATTTGTGATTAAGGACGTTGTCTGACATCAGTAGGAACTGAATTAATGAAATCACACTAATTTGAGTCCCTTGTACCTACGCCCATCTACTGCGGGATCATCTCCAGCACCATGGAGAGTGATATTAAAATATCTTAGTAGCACCGTGAGTTGCCCCACTTGAAGGTCTGTGTTTGACCAATTTAACTTCTGGAGGAACAGTGTTTCTTTATTAGCCTTGGTTCTAACACTATCGTTTTCTTGGGTGACGTGAAAAAAACCCTTATATTCAGCTATTTGACAAGTGGCCCTTGCTCAGTGACAGATATGCTTTTGCAAGGGTGCTCCATTTATCCTGGTACTACCCAGGCTGGACATTAGGAATACATTATTTAAGGGGCAAATTCCGGGGAGCGTCCACTGCCAGGATGGATGCTCTGAGGTACATTCCAGTGAGGGATATTGTCTGCAGTGTTGTTTATCTTAATATAGAACCTTATATCTTTTTTTCTCAAACTCAGCACAAAGAGTAACAGCGGAGTGTATGCTGATGTACTTTATCAATGACTATCTGTTGCTGAGCTCAAGGCAGTTCTATATATTATAGCCTTCACATTTATGGTGCAGCAGTGTATTTTTTGGGCCAGCCTCTTAACTAAAGTCTGTCATACAGCACGCCAGGCGTCCATTTTTGTAAAAGTAGGGATTGAGAACTTTGCATTGCCATGTTTCTACTGTATCTCTGGTGAGATTTAAGTTAGTCATTGTGGGTTACAGTCTGGATTGTGAGGATTGTTGCGTGAGAGCCAAAGGAGAGGGGAAGAGAGGCCAGAGAGCCCAACTTTTCAGGTAGGGTTGGGGTTTAATAGCGCTTTATAGAATCTATATCTGTCCTTCCAAATCCCTTATTGAACATTTGTAAGTAACCTTTGACCATTAGCCCGTAGTTCTTTAGAAATCCAGGAATTTTAGATAACCTGGAACCAAATCCAATATGGCACCCGCTATCAGAACCCAACCCTATTCACTGGTAAACTAACTTCACTTCTTTTTCAGTCCTGTTGTTGAATTCCTTTCAGCTACTGCTGATTCTTGGATCACAGTAAAAAACGTCTCTCGACCACAATGCTGGCATCTTCTGCCTTAATCTATTTTTCACTTACCGCTTCTTCCTTTTCTCCTTTTTCCTCCCTGTTTCCTGTCATTACCTACCTTTCCTCACACCCTTTGTCGTTGTCCATTGATGCCTCCCTTCGCTGTCCCCTCCTTCCCTCCCATCTCTCCTCTGGTGACTTGGTCGACACTTGCAGTAGAGATTAAAGTGATCAAGGACCTACCGTGGCCCCCTCCTGTGGGGCAGCTCAACACCAGCCCTCCCCTGGTGGAGGAGCTGGAGTCTCCCTACCAGACACCTCAGCCCTCGCCAGGACAGACGAGCTGTGACCAGCACCACCATGGTGGGTGTTGTCCGGCGTCTTTCCCATCAATTATCCCCCATTTCCATCCGTCAGTCCATTGATCCATTGATCCATCATCCATCCGTCTAATCCCTTCAATGTGGTTATATAAGTATTTGTTTATCTGTCTGTTTATCTGATTTTATTAAGGAACAGTTTGAGTGGTGAAAAGCGTGCATGTGTTCACTAAACCAGTAGCATTTAAGTCTGATTTGTTGCATATCTGCACTTTTGCACACCCATTTTTGTGGATGCGCTGAAATTTAAGGAGAGTTAGAAAAATACCTAACCAAGCACATAGCTGGCTAGCAAAGACATACATTTCACTTGCAAAGAATATCACCAATAATCTCCCTGCTTAAAATGGTTTCATATATGCACTGTAAACAGAACAGGTTTTAAGGATCATCCTTACAAAACATACCAGCAGTTCAGACAGGCTCGGGTTATGTGAACATGTCCGCTTACACTTAACTGGTCAGTGATGACTTACTGACATCTTTTAGAAGCACTGTGTGATATGACTTTAGGTAGCAGCTCAGTAATTACTGCACTTTTCCATCTGGATTACATGTGGCAGAAAATCACTAATTCTTGTGCAGGTTTTAGGGCTGAAGGCTCATTAGTTTTAATTGTGCTAAACTGCCTTCTGCATGCGTAATTGCCATTCGCTGTGACCCCCATTTCCTCTTGTCAACATACTCATAACAGTCCCAGATGTCCCTCTGGCCCGCTGTTTTCTACAACTCATTTGAGTCCATTTCACCTCTTGATCAGAGTCTCTTCACCTCAGGGTTTAGCCATATTTACCATCTTATCAATCACAATGGACAAGTAATCATCTATTTTCAACTGATAAAACCGTTAGTTGATTCGTGAAGCCCTTCCACAGACTCGCACTCTTGTCTGTTGTAATTACCAGGGGAAAAGAGGGACGTGAAGCAGAACTAATGCCAAGAATGGGATTTCCCTTGGCAAAGTGGGAAGACTTAGAGTGAGACCATGTAAGAGGACACCGCTGTGTGCTATAGGCGAGAACAGGGCAAGGAGTTGATTTATATCCATAAATCCATGGGAAAGGTTCTGGTTCCCTCTGTGATGTCAGTGGGTTTAAGATTGGCGTCCAGCTGTAAAGTGATCCTCTCTCTGTCTGAGCCAGTATGGCCCCACTCTACATCGTTGGGGTCAGAGGCCACTGTGGCAGACAGAGGGGGGGTGACGGCCTCTGTGAATACAGTTACAATGCACTCTCTTGACCTCTGCATACAGGCGGACCCTCAGTCACACACCAAGACATTAGTCATCCGTTACACACAGGAATGTTTACGTGCTCTAGATTGGTTCAGCCAGGATAAAGAGCTAAGAGTCTGTATGTGTCTGTAAAGGCTTTTGTGGCTTGCTCTAATATAGACCAAGAATAAACAATATCCATTACGGTTCAGGGAAATCTGACTTATCCGTCCAACCTCATTATCTATATTGTAATGCGGCTTGACAGGACAGATATTACATCTACATATAAATGGAAGGCACTTTTCTCTGAGTATAATGGAGAAATTGACCCTTTTTTTTTTTTTTTACATGAATTAATTATCTCACACTTTGAAGCATTGGTATCACCTTCTCCTGCCTCTACTTAAAATACTTAAAAAGAAAAAAACTGAGTAATTAAAGTATATCCAAATTTAATTTCAAATAGATTCGCTAGCTGACACTTTGGAGGGTCATTCCTTTGTCTTGGAAAACCCTAATGAGAGTTTCATTTTTGGATTTTTGTAAAAGAAGAAAGCATATTCCTAGATGGTGGAATCATTAGAGATTAACCTCCTGGATTCAGTAACGAGCGGCTCTTAAAATACATTATTAAAAGCGTCCAGCAAATCATTATTGGAGTTCCTGATGCACATAATTAATATCAACATAAAAGTAAGTTATTTTTTAAAGCTGGCAGTTTCTGGGGCATCACCACACTGAGCACTATTTTCAGTGTGCAGTGCATTCTAATGGGATGCGGACCTGTTAATCATTTCACACGTCCTGGCTGGAAAAGTTAATTTTCACATCACAATACGGTGGCCGATGCCACACTTTACCCCTCAGACTAGTCATCCTTTTTGAGAGGAGTACAATTAGTAAATGAGAATTAATTTAACATCCTAATTAGAGAGATTTGCTCAGGAATGTGTGCAAGGGAAAGGGCATATTCGGGTCATTCATAAGCCTCATGTACATTATTCTAACTACGTCTTTTAGTGTTTTTCTTACTTTATGTTTTGAACATTGTGGCCCTAACACCTTTGAAAAGTTTACCATTCCATTTTATAGTTTTTCCTTATTTAAGAGGCTTTTTTGTGATGTTTTATAGTCACTATAAATATCTCCCTACGTTCTTAGGGCATTATTTTGTCTGGCATTGTGCTGTGCTGTGCTGAATTACATTGCAGCGCTTTGTGTTATGGATTGGTCGGGAGTGTAATCACGGAAATGTCTTTTTGACCTCTGTGTTTATCTGTGTCCTCTCCCTCCTCAACCCCTCTGTGTTTTATAGAGCTCTCTAAAGGAAGCCATGTGTTTGAAGGGGGCAGGTCTTTAAGCCATCAGTCACCATCTGACTGACAGTTCAATCTGATACACAGATTCCATTTGCGGAGCTTTACAAGCAACAATACTGATAACACACACAGATGCCCCTGCACATTTACGTACATGTCTTTTTGCATGCATATGGAGGTGTGTGTGTGTGTGTGTGTGTGTGTGTGTGTGTGTGTGTGTGTTCACCTTCTCGTCGGGGTTTGTTCCCCTCCGGGCCAATCCTCTCGTCAATCTCCTGTCCGCCATGTCTCAGACTGTGTGCTCCGGAGAATGAGTTTAGCTAACTCCCATTGATATTCAGCCTTAAAACCGTATTCTACAACAACTTGAAGCCGTAGTGTTTCTGAGATGCCTGGCAAATCAAAGAAAACATGGGTTCATTCACTATTGAGCAAATAAAATGAAAGCTTTTGTTTCGTTTGGAGGCTCTCTCTTCAGGGTAATACTAGACTAAATAAATAAATAAAAGACTCGGCTCTGACAGGGAAGGTTGATGGGGTTAGCTCCTCTGACAATAGCCACTCAGCCCTCTATAGGAAGTGGAGGAAAGAAATCAAGGTCATATAAGGCAGTGATTGTGTTAAATCTGGGAATGTGGAGGATAGGAATTAGCGGGGGTACTGGGAGGATTTAAAATGTGAAGAGCTGAGGTCAGGCGGATGGCTGAGAGGGCTGTAGATACACTGAAAGATGGACTGTGTGGGGAAACATTCAACAACATTCATCCTGATTTCACTCCACCGTTTCCAGCTTCAAATGTTAAGATCCCTGAAAAAAACATATTATGTCCAAGTGCATATTTTACCCAATTTGTATACGGACATATAATCTACATAGGTTATGTTAACAATTTTGTTACAGGATCAGACGTATCTAGAGACTGATAGTGCTGCTTTAGGGCCATCAGAAACAGTGGAGATAACGGATCAAAGCTGTTGCTGCTTTTTCTCTCTTTTTTTTCCTATGAGATGAGCAGACATTCCTCCACAGCCAATTTCCCATTATCTTTTTCTTTCCTTGACAAACAAAAACACAGAGACCGAGAGAGACAGGACTGGAGTGTGTGGGATGGAAAGATCAAAAGAAAAGGTGAGGGGGGTGGGGGGAGAAAGAGAGGAAGGGCCGGACATATGCAAACAGGAAGAGAGAAATTGAAAGCGAAGGAGGGAGTGAGAGAGCAATTGACTGCGTCTTCATGTTGTGATCTGTCAGCGTTGACGGGGATGAGCGGAGCAAACATGCATCTCCCTTGTCCCCTTGGTCAGTTTCCATGGAAACGCTATCTCTCACCCTTACACGTCTACTGTATGTTCATCCTACCTGCACTGTATTCCCCCGGCAGTCAGCATGTGCTTCAAATGGACTGTATGAAAAAGTAGAGAACTAATGATGTCTTCCATGTGGGACTTATGGGCAACACAAAAACATCATTTGACGGCCTGTAGTTCAAGCATCAGACCTCGAGGAAGAGAAGCTTCAGCTCAGTCTTCCTCGGGTCTGAGGTTAGAGCCACAATTTGCCCAGCCGTCATCCAACAGTCCAATTTGGCTGTCGTTTTTAAGACTCGGCCAAAGCCCTATAATGAACAAAAGTGCAGAGGCCAAGACAACAACGGTAGGCGGAGTCATTTGCAATAATCCTTTACATGAGTTTATGTTTAGGGAACTGCTTCAGTGAGCTGAAGGCCAGCGAGTTAAACCTGGAGTTGAGTAGGAGATGAAGGGGAGCACCTAGCGGTCGGAGCTGAGACTGCAGCACTCTGTCTCAATATTCTTACCTGCTGTTTGCTCATATTCCATCACAGGCAGGGGTGGAAGAAGTGCTCAGATCCTTTACTTAAGAAGAAGTACTACTACAACAATTTGAAGGTGCTCAATTTATTGCGTATTCCTTGTATTGCAGTAAAAGGACAATATTATCAGCAAAATGTACTTAAAGTATTAAAAGTAAAAGTACTTGTGTCACAAGATAAATCTGAGGGGTGGTGAGATGACTAATGGGGTACGAAAGTTTGTCAAAGGGCCCCCGACCAGGAACTGCTTTTTTGTCCGAGGTCACAAGCCAAACAAGTTGGTAACTGCTTAATCTATAACAATTTATTGCATTTTGAAAACTGATCATGTTTTTATGTGAAATCTGAAAAGTAACTGGTAACCATAGCTGTTACGTTTTGTGGAGTAAAAAGTACAGTATTTCTGTAATGGAAGTGTAATAGAGTTCAGGTGTGAAGTACTTTGTGACTTGAGTAACACCACTTATCACACAATCTCAAAAATCACAAAGATTTTATTGGTCCAGTCAAAAACACCACGTGACTATTTTAATTATATTCATCTCTCTCAGTGAATGGTGCCACTAGAGAGTTACTGTTACTCCGACACACTGTAAATGGTAAAAAAAAAAAGATTCTGGGGACAGCATGTCAACAATAATCAAAAAACAATACATTTACAGCATCTACAGATGGTGCCATGTTTTCCTGTTCAGCCCTACTTAGGGGTGCCCAAGAGCTCAATGGAACTTGTTGACACGGTGTTGTCTCGTGTAGCCTAAATTGATTGATGGATACTTTCAGCCCTGGTACAGGAACACTTGGCAAACTTACAAACTGTTAAGTGTAATGGAATCGTCTGACTGGAATACGGAGTCTAGACGGACCCGTCTCCATCGACATGTTGTGGAGATCACAGTGCCTGGCTGTCTGTACAGTACCTGCCATGTTCAGTCCAGGTAATTAAACACGAGACGAGACGCAAGACTGTCCATTAGTGAGAGCTGCAAAGACAGAGGCAGTGGCTGTGGAGTTTCATACTACATTAACTCCTTCCATCAAAGGCTCAGCTATGTGTTGATCTTAAACATTTTAGCTGCCAACAATCTCCAGCTAAAGCTCGTCATATAGTTGTTGATGTTGTTGCTTGAGAAGCGTGTCAGTGGCTCTAAATGGGTCTTTTCAAAGCCAAGGGGGCTACGATATCAATCATAGTGATGGATGACGGAGGGAAAATAGGCACACCGACGACCACACTGCGGCTCCAACCTCCTTAACCCCCTGACAGACGTGTGAATTCACTTTCATTCGGCCTTGTGGACATTATCCTCACTTTTGTTCACGTGTTGGCTTTAGTAAATAGCAGTAAAAGTTTTTTTTGTGTCCTGATTGGCTGTGGAGTTGCTCAGTGACCTCCAGCAGTCATGTCATGAGCACAGGTCACCTCCAGCTCCCACATGCCATCAAACACTTCCTTGTGAAGTTGCCAAGACAGCTTATCATGCCCACCGTTGACCGTGAGAGTTTTGAAAAGCCAGTTTAATGTTTAACCTGCAGTACCTGTGTGTGGGATTTTTTTGCATGACTTTTCCAAGTGGGCTTGTTTGCATGGCTGTGCACATTTGTTTGTGTGTAGTTAAAGAGTGTACACACATACTGTAGTGTATGCGGGTGTATTTACAGATGCATGTGGTTGTTTGAGTGGTTGGGAGGAAATTTGCCTGTGTGTGTTTTGTCTCAATGGGATGTGTGCACAGTGTGGCAGGATTGATTTATGCCTCCACCGCTGTGTGTACATGTCCTTCAGTTGGATGAGTGACACAGAGTGACATTGTGTGTATGTGTGTGAACAGAAATCCAGGTTGTGCTTTTACACACACATTGCTATGTTCTAGTTTAGTAGATATATTTAACAGCAATTTACATCATAACTTTTTCCAATGTCTGCTCCCAGTTTTTAAGCACACCAGCTTTCCAAGTGATCTTAACCTAAAAGCTGAAGTTACATATACAGTACATGCATATACTTCCAGATTAAAATGTTTCAACTGTTGCATTTTTCCTTATTACAGTCCAGTTTGATGGTGTGGAGAAGTCTCGAATGTCGCCTACCAAGGAGGGGAAAACACGCCCGCTGCAGCGACACTCCAGTGGCTGTCTGGTCAACACCAAAATGTCTTCACTGGACCACTGCAGCTCCTCTCTCGGGGAGCGTGTTGACCCCACCATGCCCCTGGAAAGCCAGTTGTGAGTCAGAACACGGTGTCGCTTTATGACTGCATTTTATTGCAAATACACCACTGTGGCCCATTCGTGAGCAGATTTGACCCTTTTTGTTTCATTTCTTTTGTTCCATTTTCTGCCATTGCTTTCTTCTCTCTTCTCTCTCATCCCTATTTCCTACTGTTCCCTGTAGCTGGTACCATGGAGCGATCAGCCGAACAGATGCAGAGTCTCTGCTCAGGCTGTGTAAGGAGGCCAGCTACCTGGTGAGGAACAGCGAGACCAGCAAGAACGACTACTCCCTCTCCCTGAAGTAAGGACAACACTCTCTTTCTTTAAATAACATTCTCCAAACAGTGCTGAGATAAGACTAGATTGTAATAAAGTTACAGATACATAGAGCCAGAGAAGTGTAGCAGCTACCCATGCTAACCATTGTGGACAAATCCAATGTCTTGCTCAGTCCTTTTATACCTGTGCTCCAATAGTCTGCTGACTCTGCCTTTTCAATATGGTAATCATTTTCACCTTTCAGACCTCTATCTCCCACCTACATCCTCCCTGTCCCTTGTCCTCCACCTCCCCCCGGGAACCCCTCTGACCTCTCCCCGTCGGCTCCTTGATTTGCTGATGTCATGCCCACAACACAGTTAACGTTGCCCTTCATCAGCGCCCCCTGATCCCTGCCGCAATATCCAGCAGAGGGTTTGAAGGAGCCGCTATGATTGGTTTAGTCTAGTCTGACATTTGGTAGAGGTTGCTTTGGTTTGAAGGCCCGCGGTGGAGTCACATCCCATTCTTTTTATGGGAATGTGTACCTTTGGCGGTTTTGGTTTAATGATTTTCTTTGTGCGGTGCGAGTACCAGGTGTCATGAATCATAACCACACATTTGTAGCCATCTGAAAACCTGCCAAGTCAACTTTGATACATTTGCTTTAGCCATCAGCTTTAATATTTCAGTATCTGACAGATAGTCTTTTCACTTTACTTTACGTTATATAAAGTCAATCTTACATTTCCAGGCAGGCTCAACCGTCTGACATTTAGACAAATCTCCACTGCTCCACTCCTTCAGATGAGATGAAACTATAATATGCTAAGAGACGTTGATTAGCCTTCGTTATTACGGCAGGCCTCATCTTGCTGGAGGCTTATATTTCTTGGCAGGGAAACATAATGCTTTCCACTGCTCCATTCTTTTCATGCTGCTGTAGCCGACTGTCTAGCTTCCTGTCTCAGAGGCTGATCATCTGTTCATGCTTGTGTGACTGTTTCTTTTTCTGCCTTACTCATTGAAAAAAAAGTGAAACCTCCTAAATGCTGAACCACAGACTTGCAACAATACAGTGTTTCAGACAAGATACATGTTTACATTTTAAAAGACATTAAACAAGCATACAGTGCACTGTTTCAAACAACACACAAGCACATGTTAAAACACACAAAACAAAACACACACAGTATCCAGAATTATATGCTGAGGAAGACAGACAGGAGGAAACAGACCTTGTTAAGGAAGCAATTACAAACTCCAATTGAATTAGCCTCCAAACCCTCCGCTACATTTTTTAATATTCTAATTGGGATCTGCCTATCTAGTTGCAAATCTGTCTGCATGCGGTTTGAGGCTACAGGGGCCGAGAACATAAAAGCCTGTTTGCCCATTTCAGTGCGAGCCTTAGGGACAGACAGTAAGAGGGTGTCATTTGAGCACAAACAATAATTACTAGTTTTACGACAGTTAAACCCACAAAGATAAGAGGGGAGCAGACTAAGGATGAACAGACATATAGGTGGACTAGACCCATACGTTCCTCCATGTAGAAGAAAACGTTTTGCTATAGGGGGGCGTTGACATCAAGAGTGATAATGCAGGGAGTGAATTTGCTAATTGCACCAGTTCACTTTTGGAGCATAAACCAAGAGTGATATATTTTTTGTTGAACTAGAGAGAATGAATCCCCCCCCTTAGATTACCTGATGCTGGAGGCTTTACCTCACCAAATAAAATGTTTGATTGCTAGATTCTTTGAAAGTATTGAGTGAAAGTTTTAAAGGGAGGAAGACCAGAAAGCACTGGAAAGGTGCTGAATCCTACATGGCTATTTTGTTCACATATTAAAGTCAACCAGGCAATAATTATTTTAGCTTTAAGTAGAAGACCACTCAGAGAGCGCAGACCTCCGCCAAGGGAAAAAATATGTGAGTACCTGCCTTGTGATGCGGATCTGCTCCAGGTTCTCATGGGTTTTTCCTTGGCCCATGTTCCACTCGTCCACCAAATTTCATGAAAATGCAGATTTTTTTTTTTATTTTAACCTTCTTTTTCAGTAATGGCCTCACTAACACTCATGTAGTAACACCAACTCCCACCCACAGCTGTGCAGCTGAACCTCAATAATGAGCTGCACTATTAGAGCAGATGATAGGGGAGGACAGCTGGTAAAGTGTTTCACTAATGGGCTCAGTTGGTGAGGTAGGAGGAAGCTTGTTGGTTTATTTGCCATGCACTTGCCACTTCCATTGCTTCTCTGACCTAAAGGCTACTGTTTAAAAACCGAAAGCATGCGGTTGGATGACACTCTATGACACGTATAATGGGTGTTTGTCCCACTGAGAAGCAGAAGAAGAGAAATCATGCAGTGTGACTCATCGGGATCTGCAGTGTAGTTTGGTCTGGTCTATACAATTCACCACTTCTCCACAAGTGGATGACCTCGGGCCACCCTGAAAGCTTTTTGGAGCCCTAATCAGAATGGGATTCAGCAGTGCCCTGTTGGCCCTAAGCAGACACACTTTTTGTTTGCTTATGCTTCAGGCAACCCGCACAGTTGATAGGGTTGACACTGATTAGGGCAAAAGTCCTAAAAGTGATGGAAAAAGGAGCCACTAAGCAGAGGTGGTCAATCCTTTCATGCCAGTGGCCACAAGGGGGAAATGTATAGTTCTGGGACATGAGACTTTTGATTGACGACATCTTAATGAGTGAGTTCTAAGCACTCTGTGCTGTACACTTGAATCTTCAGTAGATTACAGATTACATTTCACTCACCAGTAAATATCATTTCTAATAGGAACAGTGATGCTTGGCCTTAGACTGCATTTTGCTGAATTATGCTGCATTTGCTCACTGAATATCTGGCAGGAAAATAGTCAAAAACATTAACATAGACTGTTTCTTGAAGCTTTGTGCTTCTGTGTGTGTAGACTTTCATGTGTATATTTGTGTGAGTCAGCTCCTGGCTGTCACACAATGTCATATCTTCTGGCTTTGGCATCAATCAGATCAAAGCCTAGAAAACAGCAGGCTGATTGGTAGGAATGACAGGTGCCACCACACAGGCAGAGGTTACTCTGAGTTCAGCCTGCTCACACAAGCCCGTCTCCCCCGCTGCCGCTGAAAACGAGTCGAAACCCAAGGTGAAGATCCTCCATGTCTGAGGTTGCTGAAAAATGTATAAGGCCATGAGGTGGCACATATGTGTATTGCATTATTGATAAAGACAGACGTCGCTGAGACCTCCAGCCTCAAGAGTCCCCTGGTCTGACGGAAAGCGTTTTCTGTCTGTTTTGCCCTCCTGACCCCTTTTTTCTGTTCACCTGCCCCTCTCCCCTTACCGCTCCTTTTCTCTCTTTTTTTCTCTCTCTCTCTCTGTGGAGAGAAACCCTTTAGGTGTTTGAAACACATTAAACCCTTCACAAGTCTGTCAGAGCACAGTGTCATCCTGTTTCTCACCTCGTGAGAGAGCTCTGCACAGCATGTTTCCACTGGTAGAGAAGAGAAAGTTCGTGAAAGAAGAAAATCCATCCAACAGAGTCTGTTTGATGCCACAACACAGACAGAGGGAAACTAAATTGCCAATTGAAAGAAAAAACAAAAAGTCTTTGCATCTGCCATTTAAATACTTTTCCAAAGGCACGTCTTGCTTTTGTGTCATCTTTTTGATTTTGTTTTCACAGAAAAGATGAGATTTCCTCTATCACAGATAAATGACTAGACATATTGAATCTGACTTCTTGCAGCTTCTACAGCCAATTGAAGCTTTTCATCAAACAGATTGTGATTTTGTTTCTTAAACTTCTTCACCTGCTTCACACCACCAACCATTTCCTCTTTTCATCAATTGTGTATTACAGAATGCTTGGGCTCCTCCCAGGTAGACTCATTCAATTTGGGCTCATGGGAAATGATAGGCGAACAGGATATCTAATGCCCAGCAATGCTTAAAAAGGTCATCGCGTCTGCCAATGATCATTATCTTTTGCCGGATGACTTTGCCTTTTCTGGTGCCACAGATTCATAACACTGCGAGCATCATCCGGGGAGCAATCCAATATGTTGAAGGTGGAGATAAGCTGTGATTGCTGCCAGGCTGTTCCTGCTCTGAGGACTACAGGGTTCAAATCAAAGTCATAAACCTCAAGAAACAGGAAGGCAGACCTCCCCACTGAGATTAATCCTGATTAGACAATGAAAGCCCGCAAACACAGGGATATGACAACACTACAAAAGACCCGTCTTCTCAAAAATAGCCCCCATATTAATTTTATCAACAGCTCGGCCATATTGATACGTTGTCCTCTTTAGGACTGTAACGTGATGAGCAGCCCTGAGCACCGACTGTAGAATCAGTTGGGAATCTAAATATGATGCTATTGATGTGTTTGCCCCTTTAAGTGTGGCTCGATGTAACCTAACGCCCGTCTCCCAGCGCTCCACATGGAGACTCATCTAATGCACTTTTCAAGATTTCTTTTCTTCTTTTTTTAAATGAGCTCTCCTGGCACCACTTGCAGAATGGTTGAACTGTAGAGACCTGTGGCTGCTCTCCTCAAATCATGATGAACTTGTTAATGACATGAATAAATATTGAGGCCAGAAGCAACGGAGGATACAGAGGAGTCTGATAGCTGTGTTTACTTTGGTTTATAGCTCAGCAAGCCTGCAGCTTTCTACCTCCGCTCACCTGTAAAAAATGATATGAGCAGTTCTGTGAAATATTCTCCTTCAGCTGCCATATAGGAATCCAAAACCTCATAGATCTTGTTTTGCTGTAATAATAATAGTATTAATCACACTAATGCTAGTAAAAGGATTGGTCATAAAGCATAACCTCACAGGAAGGAATCTCCATTTATCGGTTCTTGATGGGTGTCCCTGTATTGAACCCTGTACGTCCTTCGCTGTTTTCTACTTCAGTGTTATCTCTGTCCCGGTTTCTCTCTCTGCATCACGGAGAGAACACATCTGCAGGCTTTATACATGCAATTACAAGATAAGTAGAGAATAGACTCGCCTCACGTATAAGGTGCCTAAAGCCTAATTCTTGCTCCTGTTCATCACACATAATGAGTATGTATTTACGCTGGGAATATATTCAATGACCTCAAGAATATGTCTTTTTTTTATATCAGTCGTTTCGTTTGCTTGACCGACAATCCATAAACCCATAAGTAATAATAACAACAAAAAAAAAGTGGAAAAGAGAAGCCTGGCATGTGATAAAGGTTGTAAACTTCCTCAACACTCTTGACCACCCTGTTTTTACTGTGTCTTATCAAAACAGAGATGCGTGCTTATGCCTGTTTATCAGAAGGATATTCCCACTTTCTAGTTGTGTTGATAGTAGAATAAATACTATCTCTACTTAACACCTTGTGCACACTTATCCTGTATGTGCACAGTCCTCACAAGAGTGTTGTTATCCTCCTCCTTGCCATTGTTCTGCGTTTCAGCAGCAGGGGTTACATTTCAGATTAGGGAAGGAACAGATATGAAGTAGAATAGGTGGGAGTTTAGTGAGCTGGAAAGAACTGGTGCACGTCATGCTGATGATAGGCCATAATGCCCACTTGCAGCAAGTGAGTGCATAGTATTTGAGCCTAAAGCAATCATAACTTGTTGGAAGCATTAGCTGTTGATTGAAAAAAGCTATTATGCTAATGTGTTTTTGTAAAGACAGATGATCAAAACGGCATATTTACAGCAGGATATGGGGACCATTAGTTTTGTATCAGTTCCTCGCTGAAGCTTACTGTTGCATAGCTTAGCTCCAAAAAAGTAATTTTCTATTTTAAAGCAGAAGATTACTGGCAAGCTGTAAAATGTATTGATCCAAAGGGCCCTAGAAACGCACAGGGAGCTTTTAATTTGCCGTGCTTTTATTGCTGTAGCTTGAGTGATTTATCCTGGGGGTTCATTGGCCTCATCCTTATGCTCTGCATGTGAAACTCAGCACTTTAAGCAACCTGCCTTTTAGTCTCCTCCCCAGACAGCTCCAAAGTTATCAGAGGTAATCCAGCTTTCAGAACACTGTCACGTACTGTAGGGAGCAACTACTGTGGGACTAAATGAGAAAGTAGCTGTCAAGGAGGGGCGATCTGTCGAGTTCCCCATATAGCAGGCTTCTGACACACTTTTCTCTTTAAATAGTTTTTTAGCCGTCATGGCTCTAGGCTCAGTGATAGTGGGTCGGTCCAGTACTTTGGTCTAGAGACTAAATTATCTCAACAGTCATGAGATGGATTGCGATGAGATATCCATGGTTCCCACAGGAGGAATCCTCATGACTTTCTTGATGCCCTCACTTGTCATGTTGTGCACCAGCAGGTCATAGTTTTCACTTAACTCCAATTACAAAGAGTAATAATTGATCCTGTTTGCTGTTCAAGGTGTCCTGTCAAATGTCTGTTTAGGGAAAATACTTTTTTGGTCAAAAGGGGATTTTTCAGTTGCAGTACCACGAGTAGAAACATACATCCATGACGCTGACATTAGCATTAAGCTCAGACCCGTTGGTGTTGTCATAGTCTCTTATTCTTAGTACACAAACCACTTATTTTCATGCTTTTGAAGATGGAAACTTAAGATTGGTCACTTAAGAAATGTAATTTGTAATGAATAACGCAGACTCTTGGTCTTGTTTTTATCGAACTAATAACGTTTTTTTCCGTCCTTCTCTTTTGTGTTCTTCTGTCTCCAGGAGCAGCCAGGGCTTCATGCACATGAAGCTGTCGCGGACGAAAGAGAACAAGTACATCCTGGGCCAGAACAGCTGCCCCTTTGACAGCGTGCCTGAGATCATCCATTTCTACTCCAGCAGGAAATTGCCCATCAAGGGTGCCGAACACATGTCCCTGCTCTACCCTGTGGCCATCAGGACACTATAGTGCTCCGGGTCACCTGCAGGCGTCGTTCCCTGCAGTACCCACTGGGCCACCCTGTGGCTCAACGCTTCCTGTCCCTCTGGACAGAACCCAGTAGGCTCATGGGAAAGATGAACAGCGGCGTCCCAGAACTGCTGCACCCGACTCACCTCACCGGCCGACGGATTCCCGACCTGTCTCGAAGGCCCACTGCATACTATCTTACACATACAGACTCAATGTTGCAGAAGTCTTTATTATTTTATTCTATTTTATTTATGACAGACACCCACTTCATTGCATCACAGACTGACTATCTGATGAACATCATTTCATTGATTCTTGAGCTGATTTCCCTTAGCACTTAACACTCAAAGAAACAGAAAGGTACAACATTGTAACATGTGTCACTGGGGTGTACCTTTTATCAAAACATGTTTTTCTAAGAAAAAGAATGAGAATTGTGTGAACAAGTTTGTTTGACTTTGCCCATTTGGTTAGGCTCTGTTGATAATGTAATTGTTGGTAAGGGGACTTGAAGATTGTAAGCGGCGTGTAAGGGAAGCGACATTTATGAGGCATGTTGAGGGATATTGTCCACATGGGCCCCATACAGTGGTCAGGATATTGAATAAACTGGCCTTCTATGAATGGGGAGTCCCCAGCTGCGCGGAAATAGCAGGTCTGTGAGCACTGCAGACTGATCTCTCTATCTTGTCATAGTGCATGCTGTCTGCTATCCATCACTGAGTGGGTGTACCACACCAATGACAGTGTAAGTACCATAGTGGTGAGACAGGCAGGAGATCATGATGGATGGGTCAACCCATCTGACACAGTACAATTGGCCGAGGCTGGAGACCAGAGCCTGTCCAAATGGACCAAATTATCCCCGCTCCCCCTCCTTAGAACGGCTTTGCATCGGGAGAATGAAATATGCCTGCATTGTCTACCTCAGAAAAATCAATTTCATTCGCCCATCTGCAGATCAATAGGTACAATGGGATTGCAGACTTCTATCTGCCCTCCCTTCAACATTCCCGATTCACTTAAAATGGCATCATCGGTTTTAGGAATATGTTTTTTTGAGTACAGATTAACCACGATTTTTTTAAAGAAAAAACAAGCGGATTTTCCAGATCAGCAATTGTATGTATAGTCACTAATATGATACTGTGTGATGTCGGTAACAAACGTTTGGTTAATGCCTTATAATGCATGGGTCAAATCAGTCGGCTAGATCAACTGATTTCCAGTTCTGCTTTTAACGATTGTTCTGTGACTGTAATTTATTTTGGGGTAATTATCACTGATGTGTTACTCCTTTGCGATGGCCCGTCGGCCCGCTCTCCCTCCTTGTTGTGTGCCGATGTGATCGTGTTTTTTGGGACTACTCCAGCCTCTTTTACTGTGGTGCTTTGCATTTTTGCTGTTTCAAGTTGTGCGAAAAATGCACGTTTGCCTAGGTGGCCCGACTCCTAGGGACGCGAGTCTAGGGACACGAGTCTCCTGACTATCGCGATTGTCGAGCCTCACGCGAGAGACGATTGCATATTCTCCCCCCGGACCAATCACAGAGCAGCCTGTTTGAACCGGAAATACACCTACCTGTCATGCTTCCACGTCTCTCTATCATCTACCCTTTACTACCAGATGTGCATACATGTGTGACTGCGAGTGAGTATGCATGTGTCCAACACGTCCAACATGTGTATGGCATCTGAGAATGTGTGCACAGATTGTGTATTTTTACCCTGCTGGTACAAACTGGTGACAGCCCTTGCTTGAACCTCTTTGGTTGTCGGCACCTTTTTTCTTTTTTTTCTCCCCTGACCTCAAGAAACTAGAATTCAGCCCCATGATTCATTGATATTAATTTATTCTTGTATTTTCTCATTAACCACATTTTATTTCAGCAACTCCTAGGAATGACACGGCTGTCCTGTGGCCTGCTCTCTGCAGTTTATTGTAACAGAACCAATACAATTTTAGCATATAATACTGCTGACCAATTACAGCAAGAAGAAGCTGAGTCTAATGAGAGTGCCTAAATGGTTGTAACGAACTCTTCAGATGAAACCTTTGTCAGTCGTATGAGTTGCAAATTCTGTGGTTTAATGAGCAAATCCTAGTAAAAGTAGAGATTTTTGGGAGGCTTTGGTCCAAATGACTGACCCTTAGAATTAGACACTGATTAAGCGAGCATGACCACTGTATATACAAAATCAAATACATTTTGGCTTTGACTATATCTCCGCTGTGTGCTATGCAACTATGAACTGCAGTCATTGAAGGGGAAATGATTGGAGTGTGTGCCTCCACCAAATGCTTATGACAAATGCGATGGTACAAAATGTCCACCAGAAAGAGATGTTATCAGCAGAATGACCTGATTAGTTCATGAGAATAACTTGCAGAAAGTTGGATGTATACAGACGTTTATTTTGTTGGTGCATTAGATAAGTAAGTCAAATGAGGGTGTCTGTTCATGTGATAATGCAACCTCTGCAGCTTTATTAAGGAACAGTATGTTATTGAAGTGGACCTATGTATTGAGAGAAGATATCCTAAGAAGAAGTGCAAATTAAATAAACTATAAGTGTGATGTATCCTTTATGTTCCCTGTTTAAGAGATCAAATGTTGACAGTAGAGGCTCTTTATTTAGTTACTGCTGCTGATGAGTATTACTCTCTTATAGGGAAGAGCCTGTGTATGACAGCTGCACTGCCTAGAGAGAGGCCTTAGCTTTGGAGAAAGGGAAAATGAAAAAAGGAGGGAGACAGAGGGGAGGGTGTCCTGCAGGGGGAGGGATTCGCTGCAATCAGCAGACACACTCTTTACATTAGTGTATTTCTATCAAGAGAGCCTGAAAGAGCCCTTCTCCTCCCTCAGAAGTGTCTTAAAGTGTGTGTGTGTGTGTGTGTGTGTGTGTGTGTGTGTGTGTGTGTGTGTGTGTGTGTGTGTTCACACAATTGTGCATGCATGAAGCAGTGTGTGTGTGCGTGTGTGTGTGTGTGCGTGTGTACTGGTGGAAGCAACCAACATCAGCCATTGACTTGCCCCGTGTGTATCTTGTGAATCACTTTACCGTGGTAAAGTGGCATGTATGAGTTTCCTTTTGTGTACATTTCCGTGCCGCGTATGTATGCACTACTATAACATATCTGTGTACAGTCCCTCATGGCCAAATGTATATACTGAATGTATTGTATGGGGACATAGAGGCATCAAGGTTCAAAATAAATAAAATTGGGTTTATGAGTTTAATGTGTGATATAATGTTTCAGTGATCTTTTTTTCCCAACCACATAATTATTTTATCAAGGGAAAAGCCCCTCCCTGTATCTTCACCATCACCAGTTACCATGGTGAAGCCTCTTGTCAAGCAGTGGAGAACGACCATTGTTTGAGTCAAGGACAGAAAGCTGGAGCTATTTTCAAGCCAGTGCTCCAGCACTTGTTGTCCTCTATTGATCCATTCTGTAGCACAGACTCGTAATGTTGTTTTTTCAGTCGGTTGTTCGTCCCAGAAGCGTTTGCTTGATGTGTGTCTGTCCCGAAGCTTGCTCATCCATATTTCCTACAGTACAATGAGGTTCTCTGCTTTCAGCAATCACACTTCTGGCCTTTTTTTCCAATATGAAGTTCATGGCAGCATTTTTATGAATGTAGGCTATGTTCATTTTCTATGTTCGTTGACTTGCATGCTTGCCTGTAGACACATTTTCCATTTTTTGTTGCATGTTTGGATGACCTGCTGAGCACTGAAAAAAAGACCATCTAGGTTATGCTAGTGGTTATTTTGAATTAATGAACTGGAAGTGTACCAACTAAACAATGTCTCTATTATAGCTGAATTACAAAGCTCCATAGACATAGGGGAATACCAGATCACATACCAAATCCATGTTTTATAGACGTTTTGCTACTACAACAACAATCTAGTTGATTGTCTTAATTGTTTGCCTCTATTGAATTTCCCCTGCACAAGCTGTACTTTTTGCACTGCATTATGTTCTGTGATTGTGGATACTTTTCAGCCAGACACATCACCAAGATACTTACAAGGTATCACACCCTCTGAGGGTGTTACTGCTATGTGTAAATGAAACTGCTCAGAGTCCAGCGTTTAGTTTGGTTAAAGCCAATTTTAACAGAGACATCCCTAATCCCATACCCTAAAATCCCTTTCAGAACTGTTGCATTGTGGAAAGCAAAAGCAGCTTTTACACAGCACATTTTGGCCCCACAACATCTGGGAGGCATTCAGAAAGAGCACAAGCAGCGAGTTGATGAAAAGAAACATTGAACATTCACAGCCGCTCGAGTTTCTTGGTAGTCGGCAGAAGCTGTATCACACACAACTCCAGTTTAACTTCAGAGAGCCAGACAGTGTGGACTTTGTCTATGTGGCTCTGACAGTGAAACAATTCTCTGCATCTGTCTGCGTGCAATAATTAACATTTTTATGATGATGAGTGAAGCAATAGATGTAATTGCACCATTTGGCTTGTTTTTGGCCACTTGTCTTTTGGAAATGGTCTTGTAAATGTCCACATTAAAAGTTAAGCTAAAAGAGAATTAATAACTCGTTCAATCTCAGCACTGTCTACCAACATGCTTATGCTCTGAATTATTGAGAAATTCAAAATGACATTTTAGATTCAGCAGTTGATTTTCCTCACATCGTCCATCTTAATCAGATCCATGTCTTCAGACGAAACAAGGAGTGACGTTGCTATTTTGAGTTTCTCCCGGTGGTTTGTTCATGATCTTTGCCTCTCCCTCTCCTGCAGGTCTGTTCTCCTCCAGGGACGCTCCGTCAAGGGTTAAAGCACCTGGGATGAAATGCATCAAAGACGCCTTTGAGGACAAAAAGAAGAGGAAGAATAAAAGCATGGCTTGAAAGCAATGAATGGCCGCCAAGGGGATAAAATGGCCTTGTGTCCATCAGAAGCTCATTTCATATTCTGCTCAGTCATGCCAGGCAGAAGGCAATCTCAGGTAACAGACCGTATGTTAATAACACATGAGTTGCCTCCTTTCAAAAAGACAAAAGCGGATGGAGGCCATTATACCAACTCCATCCTTTCCTCCTCCTCTGGCACATCGGAGGATTTCATCTGGAGAGAATAGTGTTCGTATTGTTCTGCTCGTCTGTGAGGGCTTGATTAGAGGAGCTTTTAGACCATTTCAAAAGGTCTGCCATTGATGATTTCTATTGGCTTAACATATTGCCTATAATGACATGGTGCAAAACCTTGCTCATTATGTGAATCCCAGGTCACTGTGAGAGTAATTGGGCAGATTTGTGGCAGCTTCGAAGCTCCGGGCTTTATTCATTAAGAAGCCATCTTTCCACCGGTTGTTTAAGCAGTTCCTGTTCCTGCTCAGAAGTGGGTGTCCACCACATTGCCATTGCGATAACATTTACATAACACAAAGAGAAAGTCTCACAAACTTTGAAGAATAATGTGAACCTTAACCGTAGACACCCTGTGATAAGTAGCAGCATGTTTTTCATTATTTCCGCTCCGTCAAAGATCTTAAAAGTTGGTCGTTACTCCTATAATTTTAGTGGAATAAATATACTCTAGATGTTTTTGGAATAGCCAGGTCTTACATTGATGAGGTTTTAAAAGAGTCGACAGGTGCAAACAATACTTCAGTTCATATAGTGTGATGTAGTATCAGTTCTGTCATGACAAAATAATGGATATGGAGGATTTAATATCAGGCAAGGCCCTCAGAGATTACCTATAGTCAGTACTACTCTCACGGTTGACAACCCAATGGACCTAAATATGGTGTGCAATACCAGCTTTTCTATCCCATATGTGTGACGGTGAGTGTTTCCATGACAACTTCACATGAATGTTCACAGTTAATCGTTTAGAATATCTTGGAAGCTGACGTTGTGAGGCTTGTGATGGCAGTCTATGCATAACAACAGTAAACGGACACAAAACACTACTGTAAATGCTGCAACACACACAGCTTAGTAGCAACAGAAGTAATAGAAATCAATGGGAAGACTACATCACTCCTGCTTGGTTGGATTTTATCTGGGCGAGCAGTCTCCTTTTTAATTTTCTAGAAAGGCAATGACATTTTTTTACTCACCGTTGTTTTGTTGAAACTATGATGCCGTTTCCTTCAGCACAGTGGAAATGCTTTATTTTTAAAATACCCTTGGAGGCAGTTAGAGGTGGAAATTGCCCGCAGGTGTGCATGCATATAAAACAGTAATGGGGACAGACGGACACAAAGCGCTGTTTGGGTGCTGTGCTCATGAAAGGGCAATCCGCTGATTGAGCTGTCACATTCACAGATGCAGTCATAAAACTAAACAGGGCAATTACTGTAGATGGAGAACAGTAGATAGCAGGGGGGGGGGGGGGGGGGCATGCAATATGTCCTCCCTTAAAATACGCTGATGGGAGACAAGACAAAGCAAATGTGGCCTTCTGTAATAAGGGTGGAGGGGGCTCTGCTAATGTTAACAATGCTCTGACAAGCACAGAAACATCTCAGTGTATATGTGTGTGTGTATATATATATATATATATACACACACATATATACACACACATATATATATATATACACATATATATACATATACATATACATATATACACACACACACACACACACCCAGCTACAAATAAAACAACCATTTATCACAAATTGTTCAACAGAGATCACGAGCATGAGTTGAAATTTAGGAAAGGACGAAAGAGCAAATAAACAAGCACAATGTCTGCTCGATGACTTATGATAATCAGTCATGTCTGGATAGAAATAAACTACTGCATTGCCATCTAGTGTACAAATAGATGAATTACATCTATGTTTTTTTTTTTTTTTAGAGGCACACATTTTAATATTGCAACCCGATACTTATGAATACATGTTTGTACGATTAAAAAGTAAACAAACAAGAAAAGAGGAACCTGAGCAGGCAGAGGGTGACCTTATAATTGCACACCTGGATTTCAACAGAGTTCAATAGAGCAGTCGGTCTGACTGGACCAATGCAATACGTTTACAATCAATACCTATTAAACAGGAAGACAGGCTCAGGAGGTGATGCGGTAAGCATAATTACATTTATTATACTTTCTTTCAACAAGAAAAAGCTGTCATCAACATTGAGCTCAGATATGATACTGTATGTAAATTGTGTAAACATAAAAAAAATATGTATACTGTATGTCTAAAGCCATCATTTTTAATGTCTGGGCAGCAGGGTGCTGAACTTGTTCCTGCTCTCTCTGCTTTATAAAGGCCGTTGTCTGTGTGGGGTATGAACTCAGAGTCCTGGGCCTCCAGCGAATATGAGCTCCAGTGCAGCCTGGATGTCCCCATCTGTGGCCTGCAGCGCCCTCAGCATCAGATCCTCATCCTGGATCCCCATGTCCCTGAGCTGCTGCATCTGGGACTGCCAGCGGCCCTAGCAAACCAAAAAACACATTCACTGAATAAGTATATTATCCAAAGACCAACCATTCTAAAATCACCAATCATCTTCCTTCCCGCCTCATTTTACCTCTGCAGTGTAAACCTAAGGACAAACAGGCCAGTTACCATTTCAAATATGATTTGATATTTCAAAGTGCATTTCCTCAATGAATTGAATATGTGGGGTTTAGTCCAGGAGTTGACAGCCTCACCTGTAGAGCAGACATGTTGGAGGCTTGCAGAGCTTGCTGTAGAGCCTGGCTGAAGAGATCGTTACTGACTGGGGTCCCTGCTGGCATAGGGGCCACGCCACTGGAGGGGTCCGCCTGTATCAAATACAGAAAAGAAAAACAAAAGATAAATATATGTGTCAGAGATCCTGTTTTCAATACATATACATGTCTTTAAGTAAATTCGACACAGTAGTTAAGTAGTGAAAAATATACATGTGTCTTTTTACAAATGTAAAAACACCTCACCTGGCTTGAAGTTGTAGGAGTGACCGCACTGCTGTCGGGAGTGCTGGCGAGGGCCAAAGCTGTTGCCAGCTCGCTTTGCGTGATTGGTCGAGGGCCCGTCGCTCCGCTGTGGCTCAGAGACACTGGCCGCATTCCCGCCGAGCCTCCTGCTCTGTTGGAGGGACCTGCTGGGCTCCCCTGTTACACACATTTAGACACACGGAGTTAGCCCCTATACTGTAGCACCATCAGGTCTCATGCACATGATATCTGATGTTGAGTATCGAGCAGAGTGACTCACGGACTGGAAATCGTCCTCATCATCAGACATGCCCTCAAACATGAAGCCCCCTGCCAGATAAAAAGAACATTTGGAGTGAAAACAAGACACTGGAGTGCAAGTAGCTGTCCGATTCCTCTCTTGCTCGTCACAGATTTTGCCCGTTTGTACTGCGCGATCGTGCTTCCTCACCTGGCATATCACTGTAGGAACTGGCAGAGACATTGCGAGAAGAGCTGGAGCTGGACTGGGCGGGTATGCTGCCTGCCACAGAGTGCAGGACCAGGATGATGGCGTTGACGAGGGCTGGGTGGGAACTGATCAATCTGCAAAACAGACAGAAGAGCTTGGATGTGAATTTTGAATTACCTTTCCACTTGCGTGTCTGCGCAGTACTCTCCCGATTATGCGTCGCATTAGAGCCAATGACAAAGACAAGCCACACTCACATATCCAGCATGTTCGGGTCTGTGAACTGCACGAAGAGATCTTTGTCTTGGAGCACCCCTGAACACAGAAAAGGGCGTTCGGGGAAATGTTACCATTTGCATATTTGCATGGCACAATGAGATGGCATAACAGAAAACTTAGCAGGTCTTACCTAGAGCAACTGGGTCTGACCTGAGCCCTGGTGTAGCCACGATGATCTGATCCAAAGACTCTTTATTTGTCAGCATTTTATATACCTACGTGTGGGGAAAGACAGTTAGTCACGTTTGTAAATGTAGCAGCAGAAGTCAAAGGAAAAAATTAACAGAAACATAGTTACTGTAGAGTAGTTGCAGGAATAGTAGTTCCAGTAAATGTTCATATACTCAAACAATTATTATTATTATTATTTACTTATTCTTATTAAACATTATACATGATTTGTGTGCATTGCAGATTTGACATAAGGTGGGCTGAGGGACTCATTGGAGGAAATACTGATATACAATATAGTATAGTGACTCTAGTATCGGTATTATCTGCAGATCCCTGGATAGAGATATACCAACCGTTTGTTTTTAGAACCATCTCTCTATCATTCAGCACGTAGAAACATTGATGGAGTCCTGTTTTGTGATTTAAAAGGTTCCACAACTGATCCCATCTGGTGCTGACAATCAATATTGGATCAATACCAATACAAGTGAGTAGCTCATACTGTATACGTTTATGCACATTCTCATCTGAACTATCCCTCTGTCACACGTTTTGGTATTCTAAATCTGTTTGTGCCTAGTAGGTTCACTGCCATGGAAAGCTGCCAGTCTATAACAGCTAAACCTGTTCCTGTTGAAGAGAACCAGGGTCCTGTTCTCACGTACGCTGAAATGCATCGAGGGTGATCCAATCAGCTGTGAACACAGGTGTCTGCACCCAGCGGACTGTGGAGGAAAATCCAATCACCCAAGACAAACATTTTCCAGGTGTGTGTCCAAAAATTTGGTTTAGTGCAAACACGCCAATGCATTCCTGCGTTTGGCAGTGAAGGACAACCTATTTACCAATTAATTAATGACAAAGCTGCCAGACCCTACTGGATACAGTTTATTGCCAACGTCAATGTATCTACTACCTTAAAATAATGTTCGGAAATTAAGCAGCTAAGTAGAGCAAATGGGACATAATTTAAACTTTTTGGACCACATTGTCTGTGTGTGTGTGTGTGTGTGTGTGTGAGATAGCCAGCATGCTGTGCTTGTCCTTGTGTGTGTTTTCTACTCACTGAGTCTCTGTAGGTAGAGTTTAGAGAGTGAAGAGCAGCGTGAAACACCCTGAACTCCCTGGCAGCAGTTGCTCTGTTTACAGGCTCTAGAAAAAAAAAAAAAAAAATCACACACACAAGCGTTCAGATTCAGACTTTTTAGTTGCATTAACAGTACAGCTTAAACACAATGTATTCCAATACTTAAATGACATACATACCTGAACTGCTCACTGGCTCTGGCCAAATCTTTTTGAGGATGTGTAAGGTGGATCCCGATTGAATCCCACAGGCATCCAGAGTTAAGTCGTCCTTAAGCTTCCTCCCACAGTGGACCAGCTCTGATATAGACATGAACAGAGATAGACCATTTTTTTAAACACTGAAACATCTAATTAACAGCTGATTTCTTGTGTTCAAACGCCTGCAGCTGTAACGCACCCATTAGTTCAGGATCTGGGATGGAGTCTGGAATCTGTGCTGCGACGAGTTGTTTTAAAGTAGCGATCCTGTATCCTCCAGGGGGAACATCCCCTGGCATCATGTCCGGGAAGTGGAAGGTGGATTTGGGCTGATCCACCAGCTTCAAGGACAGGTGCCACTCTGAAGAAGTCATCTCTATCTGTTTTCACAAACAGAACACAACATTAATATGGTGTACAGATTTGATCAGTAATTGACTGAGTCAGCTAAAAGCAAAATTATACTATAGAATTTCACTGTCCTTTCATTTAAAGATCTGTCAGATAAAATAATGACACTTATTACACGTATTCAGTACCTCATACTAGAGAAAATAAACGTTAGACAAATAACACAACGATTATTCTAGAGGAGGGACTCAGGACAAAACGCATTATCACCTCATTTATCTTTTGTGAGGGATTTTGACACGAAAAGTGACGTTAGCAGACCTTCACAACCCCGGTTAGCCGGTTAGCTTAGCTAAAAAACAAACATGTCGATTCGCTAAATTACACGTTAGCTATTCGTAAAGCGTGCCTGCTAAAGAACATTCACGTCATACAATCAAAAGACATGTCAAACGTTAACACCACGACAATCGCTGTCTTTGTAAAAGAACAGCACACTCACTCACCATCGTAATGTTGACACTCAAATCACTTCCTGGTTGTAGTCACGTGGTGTATGTTACGTTTAGGTCCACTGGTCCAAACCGAATTCTTTAAACATCCATGAGCCAAACCAAGGAGTTTTTACTTCTCCCTGTCCTTTATGCATTTTTAACCATTGGAATTATCACCATTCTCCCTCTCTCTCGCGCGCACACACTCCTCTAGACAAAAATAACATTGTTACGCCAATTTAAATCACTGCCCCGGCTTTTATAGACACTCACTGCGCCCGTAAGTTTAACGTTACCACTTTTGTTTTAAGAGTAATATATCACCATGTTCCCAATTGATTTCCCTGCTACATATTCAAGATTTCCTTAAGTTGTCATGTCTTGGTTAAACGTAATTTCATGGTAAGCATGTCACATTTTAGGTCAATCTTACTAAAAGTGGGCAGGTAAAAATATGTGCTTCATAAACTGCATAGGCTGCAGTTGCAGTGATGCGTTCAAGGACCATATGATAAGTCAACATCAAACTTATCAGGTATATACAGACAAAACAAAACAGTTTCAGCTGTACAAAGAAAAGCTCAGTGTGATTATAAACTCACATTTTTAATACAGTAGAGTGTACTGTGTGTGGTAATTAAACAAAGTAGATATCGGTGTGTTCACAAATGGTTAACCCGGGGGTCGGGACTCTCGAGTCGGTTTTCTCCCCTCGGTATGACATCACTGCTGGACAAAGCAGCAAGGAGGGGTTTCTGAAGGAGAACCGTCCCAAAATCAATGCAACATATACCCACACACTACATACAAATACATATCCAAGAGCTTTAACCACCGTCAAGACAAAGTACGAGCCCATCGGCAGCGGTTCTACAGTGCTTTGTTGTGAGAGGAATGAACTACTCTGGAAAATAACATCGGAGAAAAGAGTCACCGCCGCTGGATGCTTGGTGGTTTCTAAGTTTCGCCCTCCTGATATGGTAAGAAAAGAATGTGATTGAGAGCAGCACACGAGCTAACGGAAAGGTTATCATAGCTAATTAAATGGATAACTGAACTTCCGTTATTCTCAAAGACGTTCAACAGCTGGCGGGGAGCAGAGGAACCTTCGTGAACTCAGTGTAGGGTGACTGGTCCGCATAGTTGGCTCCATTCATTGGCTCTGTGTCATGTCTGCTGTTTTGTGTCTGTAGTTTTGCTAAGCTACACAGTAGGTATACAGTTTCACAGATGGCGCTATAATAACATCTGTGAATGAAGTCGACTGCGCCCCCGTTTGACAGAAAGTCAACACTGCAGCAATTTAATCTGTGAGACGGGGACTTCCATAACTCAAGATGGTCACATGCAAGTAACAGTTGTATACGTTTACATTTGGGCCAACACATTATACGCATAAATATGCAGGAGACGCATACAAAACACTGTATTATCAAGTAAAATGTCCTGCTCCTTGTCCTGATTGCTGATCATGTAAAACCTGAAAAACAACCTATAACACTGCAAAAATATAATTTCAGCCCCAATCTCTAACAGCACATTCTACCATGAAATATAATTATTACAAAGATCCTTTCGACATGTTTTGTTTTTGTGTGTGTGTGTGACTCTCTATTGCAATTTAGACATAAAATACATGATCTCATCATATCCTCAGGTTTACTAATTGTCATCAGGGGGGTTTAAAAGTTGGGACATCACACAAGTCACATGATCAACAGGAAGTAGCATCATATGGGTCTCCTGAAGGCAAACAAGTTATCTCACTCCATTTTCTTTTTTATCACATTGTAAGTATGACTGAGTATGTCAGTCTTAAAGTACAGTCCTGTTACCTACATTATTTCTTAATGTATTTATGTCTTTTTTCAAAGGTAGTCTTGGTAAATAATTTACGGGTGGTAAGTGGTTATGCTTATTACCATTGATGTCATGTGGCTACTTGTCCTGTATTTGCTCATGTATTTGTGCTACAAACTCAATCCTGTTACTTTCAGTCATGTTAGTCCACTCATGTGAACCATCTAACGAATCTAAATGAATGAAGCTACCTGAGATTTAACATTACATTTGATAGTTAAACATTTGTGTTATTAGATACAGTTCTGAAAAAAAGATGAAAAATGAAGTTTAATTTTGAAAAGTTACAAGATGTTAATGGCAGTGGTTCCCAACTTGAAGTTCAAGACCCAACAAGGTGCCACAAGACAAATCTTAAGGGTCAATAAATAATTAACACAATAGAGAAGTTTAGCTGACATATGAAATATATATTCCTGCTACACTGAACTATGCTTATTTATTCCTGACCTATCACAAACAGAAAAGGTTGGGAATCATTATAATGGGAGATGCAGTGAGGCTGTTGCCTGGCCTCATGCTGCCCTTATCACATGATAGTGCAGCTGTGGTCTGCTGGCAGGTGCAGCTTCCTGTGGAATGTGTGAGGAAGTTGTATTTACCGTTCGGACTTGTGTAGGAAATGATTCCTGACATAGTGGAGAGATAATGATGTTATTTGACACTGTACACGATGCTCTATCGCAGTTTCCAGGGATGTGATTGCATTGCAGTTTGACAGTTCAAAGTATTATTTAATCTCCATATTAATACACATATATGTCAAGCTGCCATAAGATAAAGGTTACTCTAAATTGGCTCCTGTGGCTTTACAAAAGTAGGATGTTTGAGTGTCCGTCACACTGCATACTGATACACGTCTCTGGTCTTCAGAAGACACGTAGGCCCAGTTGCTACTTATCAGTGTGGTAAAAGTACACAGTCTAATATACTGCGTTCTCGTTTATTATTAGATTGCTGTATGACACTGATGCATGGCCTAGTGTGAATGGTAAATTTGAGTGTCAGTCGTTAAAAAGAAAGTTGTCAAGTAAAACTTTCAGACAACATCTGACCCATAAAGCTTTCTTGGAAGTTTATGGAGCTCTTCTCTCTTTAGTTTGACAAGCTAATGTATAATTTGACTAATTGACTTGACTGCTATGGGGGAACATTTCCCTCCATGCAGTGAATTCAGTCACCCGAGGGCTTGCTAAATTCTCCCCACCGCTGCCATATGGATTTGAAAGGCTCACTCTCGTCCCGTGATGCGGTCCTTTTATGGAACCGGTGTCTTCCAGGTTGGAAATATCCCTATAGCCAAGGGTTGAATGGTTCCCAATGGTTTGAGAAGCTTGGCAATGGTGCCAGCCATATGCCAATGAGACATTTGAGCAGAAGGTCAGTCCGATTCATTATATTAATGGTGTTTAAGAATGGCCTTTTCGTCTAGGAGAAGAGTGGACTCAAGAACAGTAGTGTCAGTAAAAAGACAAACTGTCAGATTTCTCGAAAGTATACTGCAATGGTGCAGTGACTATGGCGAAATAGTAAATCTTAATGTTCTGTGATACTTCACAGTCATTTCTCTTTTCTTTGACCTCAGTAAGAAGCTTAATAATCCTTAGCGCAGTGTCAAAATGAAATACACTGGTGATTATGGCCCAAAAGCTGCCGACCAATCACTAAAGGATATCCAAGACGTTCAGACTGTTAAACAGTCTTTCAGTGACCATTTCTATTTCCATTTTAATGGTCTTCAACTTAAGGAGCACCGTTATTAGTTAATTTACTGAACAGCATTGAAATCTGAATAAAGAACCAGCAGTAGTTTTGATATGTTGGTGTAATATAGTGATGGATAGCATAGCTTTTTAAAAAATACAACTTTTAGTGATCATAAACTTAAATTTGACCGTGTCATTATATTTTTAAGGTTGCGGCTTGCAAATGTGGTCAGCTTGTTTTGATCTCTGACATTGAAGGGAATCGTTAAAGTTGAATCGTAAAATGAAAGGAAGAAGGCAGCGTTTGCTTGCTCGCATGGGGTCGGTAAAGCACTTGAGTCATTCAGTAAAGTTCCCTTTGATGGCGTCCTGGTGTCTGGACAACACAGGCGCAGTCAGACTGTGGTTTGGTGTGTTGGCACATTTCAGTTCATGCTACCAGATTTATTTACAGTAATCTTGCCCCTTCTGGCCTTTTCTTCACTGAATATTTATGCACATCTTTGAATGCCTGTGCAGTGAACAACCCATATTCTCTGCCTCTGAGGGTAAATGTCTTGGGAGATTCAGATACTGTTACAAGCGTCTCTGTTGAGTTGGTCTCCGGCAAGCTAATGCCTTCTGAGAGTCCACGGAGCGAATGGTGAGTGTTCTTTTATGGAAAGTTAGTGATGAAGCTGCGCTGCTGCCCACATCCTCTCTGCTGAAGCCATAAATGGAAAAAGATTTTACTTCAGCCGGAGGTGGAGCTACAGCTGACATCAATATGATCATTCATAGTAATAAACTGATCTGAAAGTGGCCTTCCACAATTTTTAATGCGTTTCTATTGGTCCAAAATGTATAAAAACAAAGTTACCTGAACTGTTAGTTGTAGATTTGTGAGACATTTAGCTGCTCAATAATACAGTATATATATATATATATATATATATATATATATGTTTGTGTGTGTGATATGTAAGTGACAGCAGTGTGTGATCACAAAGTTTAAATGGATAAAAATGGAACATTATAATGACAAACTAAATTACTAAACTTCTAAAAAACACTTCTTTAGATATAAAACATTTTCACACATCGAAATAGAAATGCTGAATTCTCTAGATGGCTGCTGCTTTCCTTTCTTTATAAAGAGTAGATCATATTTTCATATTCATGGGATACTGGCTGCTTGGCTTTTGTTCTGACAGCATGTGTTGTCCACAAGTCACTCCTCAATGTAACGCTGACCAACCACTAGGCCGTCTTATACCAACCAGCGTTATGAGTAGCTGTTGCTTTTGCTGATGTGTGCTGTTCATCTTGAATGCCAGCCTTAGAAGATACTGTATGTTGAGCTTCATATAACTTTCCCTATTTGTATAGGGTTTGTAATTTGGTGACTCCAAGTGGTAGTTTCAAAAAAGACACTGCTGCTGAGAGTAAAGCACCCGGTATATACACACCCAATCTGACCCTGTGACGCTGGACACTGGGATCAATGGGCTGAAAGCAACACATCGTCTACGCAACTTTTCCCCAAGATTGTCTAATTTTTCTATAAACCAACACATTTGCCATCAGGATACTTTTAAAACGTTAATCCACCATGATATTCCTCATCCAGCTTCCACACACTGTCAGGGCACAGACGCCTGCTTCCAGGGTGTTTATAGAGGAATTGAGAATAAAGTCGGACGGGAAGACAGACTGACTCACCAGAAACAGAAAGGAAGCACAACCACGTGCTCATGTGCTGAGCAATGTTGTCACACCAGATGGTAGATTATTGCTCACATTCTTTTCTGCTTCAATATGTCTCGCACATTATAACACAATACAGTTACCTGGAGAAGATATCCAATGACCCAAATGACTGTAGAATCTTTCTAGATATGTTTATAAATTAGATTAATAAAGTAGAAATACCCTATTTGTTTCAAATGCTGAGTCTGTTTTAAAATCTTCCTTTCTCTGTTTTTGTCTTCCTTCCTTTTTGTACTCGACACAGACATTCTGTGTATCCATCTATGTACAGTGTGTCTCTCTAGCTTTGAGATATTCATACAAATCTGATATTTTTCAAATCACAAGCTATTAGTTTTGTGCTATTTTATTTTGTATTATTTAAAAAAATCCTATTGAGTTAAATTTTTTATGCTTACTATCAATGAAAAAAAGAAATACCTCCAGTTTTATTTAAAATAATTTTTTTTAGTCTCAGACAAATACAGAAACAAATAGTGACCTCTACCAATCTCTCTGAAAATGATACCTCATACATATTTCATGTAGGTAGAGTGGACGTAGACATGGACAGGCTAGTTTTGTCGGCCTCCGCTCACTCTTAAAGTTGTGTTTTCCCTTTAGAAAGCAGAGAGAATGACTCAGCTGTTTCCTGTCAACTTTGGAAGTCCCCATTTGTCATCACAGCTCCACTCCTTCTGAAGGGGAAAAGCTTTGAGCAGGTCACAGAAAAGACTGCAATGATCTCATTCAGATACATTTGTTAATCTAAAAAAATAAAAATATACTGTCAAATAGACTCGACTTCATGAAAAATGTTTATCCCAAACTCCACCCACTTGAGAGACAAAGCAAGCTGAAACAAAGACAGAAAACTCTTTTATGTCTCACTTCTTAATCAGCCTTCTGTCCACTTATAGTCTTGTATTGTAGTGCTGTTGTGTTCCATGTTATTACAATCTTCCACCTCCTCAGATGTCTGTGTTTTTCCCCTGCAGCGCTGTGTCTGAAGAAGTTGACCTGCGGTTCCAATCCACCCTGGAAGAGCATGCTGTCCCTCCTGCTTCCCGCGATGCTGGCCATCCAAGCTATGGGTGGGTGTCGCCCCTGCCTCTGCCCTGCCATTAGATCAGAGTCACCGCACTGGGAAATGCCAGTGCCTGTTAAACAACATGTCCTGCAGGGCCTATTAGTCTTCCCCCCAGTTCAAATGAGGCTACTCCCAAAAATAATGTGCCAATACTTTAAAAGTTATAAACCCATCTTTGTTTAAACTCTAAACCATCCAGACAAGTTGACAAAGAACATAGTCTTATTTATGTAGACGTCCTGCCTCAGGGAGTAAAAAAAGAGACATTTTTCATTTTTAAGTTGAGTTTTTACAGGGTTACAACTGTGTGTGTGTTTTATATATTTTTTGTGATAATTCAGCTTGTAAAACAGAATAGCTTTGCCCTTTTCCAGACAGGTGAGGAATAGAGCTTGGGGCTAGGGTGAGGCCCTCGATGAAAAGTGCTAAAAGTGCAGTTTTTCTGTGACTCAAGGAGTGCGGTGGGGAAGTCATCCTCTTATATTTATAACACCGGGAAGAAGGGTTGTGGTTGATGTAGCAACTGAGGATTCATAACTCACACACTCAAAAGTTTTGCTTCAGTAGAAATGGTGCTCGAAGAAAAACTTGAGTCATCATAAAAGAGAGACAAATAGCCTGTGCAGGCCTGATAACGTCTCAAGACACGGTGAATAAAAGAAGTGGAATTGGGAATGTCAAAAGAGGGATCGCCAGTGCATATATTTTAACACCAACCTTTTCCTAGCCGGTGTGTGGCTGACACATCATGGAAACTAAAATCTTACAGCAAATGCTATTCCTTTATATTAATGAGTAGCCTAAAGAAGAAGGAGGAAGTGTTACATCTGAAAGTTTTTTTTTCTACATGCGCAAACTGGACTCTGTGTACTAGATACTACATACTACCCACAAAGTTCACAAAGAACTTTTATTGTCCAAAACACCATCATTTAAAAAGAGCTATTTTTTGCCTTTTCTGCTCTCTGGTTGAGCTGACACAACCTCCACTCAGCCATCAGTGGCACATTTCAATCTTGACTCAGTGGACATAAGTGTCTCCGGTGGTTCATTAGGGACCTATTCTCTCCCAGCACAAATGGGCCTGCGGCCTGCTCATTACCGGCTGTGTGGCGTCCGCAAACTCGCTCCTCTCACCGGGAGGGAAGAGGAGGAGGAGGTGTCGGGGACTGATGGAGCTCTTTAACTCGCGGGTAATGGGCTATTGTAGCTCACACAATGATTCAGTTTCTCTCTGCTAACTGGAGCACTAAGTGAATTAGCTGGAGTCTAGTTTCATGCTATGGTCCGAACATGTGACATTGTATGATGACACAAAAAACACCACTTGCTTATTGGAGCTTATAGGACTTAGTGTTCAACTGTGCCAGAGTTTCAGGTGCATTTCGGAGCAATGCAGACAAAAACAATCTGACTTCATTTCTGAGTTAATTAATATTTAGAGTGCAGTGACACGAACTTGATAAACTTGTGGGCAGACAAATTAATGCAGTCTTATTATTTTTTTTACCTGTTTATGACAACAGTAATTATCTCGGTAACTAATTAAAGGTCAATTTGGTTGCCTTTGATTTATAAACCACTCAAACAGAAACCCTACAGACATGTGTCATTATATGAGCGTCTGTGTGTGTGTGTGTGTGTGTGTGTGTGTGTGTGTGTGTGTGTGTGTGTGTGTGTGTGTGTGTGTGTGTGTGTGTGTGTGTGTATATGTGTATATATTTGTGTGCATGTCTGTGTCGATGTGATTCAGGGTCTCCCAGGTCTTCCAGGTCCCTCCCTGGGATTACTGGCTGTAATCTTCCCAGTGTTCAGCCGTGTCATTGCTCGATAACTCCTGCAAGTGCCCATATCAGCAGACCCGATTACACTTTGTGGTCTCTGGCAGCACACTTCTTATCATGAGAACAGTATTTGTGGAAGACAAACACAAGGACAGCGCACGACAACACTGTCATCCCCGACGAAGCAACGTTGCCTCTGTAGCTCCCAGCTGTATCCTGACTCAGTAGTCAGATGATGGATCATTCTCTGTGAAACCTCTCCCTGATGTTGCTCATACAGCGCTGCACAGCTGTTGTGTCACTGCGGCAGGCAGGAGCCTTGTCTGTAAGGGGTTGTTGTGTTTTGTGCTGAAATGCACTATTTGAGGATGCGAAAGCAAGAAGAAGTGTGCGTCTCCGGCCCAGCCTGGCTTTGACCCTTGACACCGCTGGTTGCTTATAATGGCTTAGGTTTATTTTTACCACGCTCATTATAACCCGAAGTGGTTACAAATGTCAGTAAAATGTGTGAAATGTCATTGCACATGTACAGTAATGACTGAACAGTAGCCGAGTACAGTAGCATCCTTGGCTCACTCCAGCACAGCACACAGCAGTGTCAGCCAGTGGCAGAGCTAACAGGAGGCTGTCTAGCTAATTGCTTGTTGTTGTCAGTCTCTGTTCAGTTAGCGCAGCGGCTAGGCTGCCAGAGCTCGCTGTGTGCGGCTCTTAGCACCCAAACAATGGAAGAGAATTGTATTCATGCAACTGCAGAAATGGAAAGCTGACCCAATTTCCCCTCCCAGTGATGGGAGCTGTAAGGTAATTCAAATTAATTAGCATAATTGGATAGATTGCATCTAGCATAGTAGTCAGCAGGCACACATTATGGCAGGGCTCCGGAGCGTGAAAATAGCCCGCTCATGCCTGCATCTCTGGTGTACTTTTTAAAGGTCTGCTAACTATGAATGCCCTCTTCCTGTCCTCCTTTTCTCTTCACAGCAATTGATTCTGCAGAGAGGGGACACTTTAGTGTGTGCAGAAATTCAATTTAGGGTTATTACCCCATATCTGTGATGTTCTGGCTAATTTGATTGCGTCCAGTGAAGTATCCTTTTAAAAACAATCGAGGACAGGCTCAACAAAGATTGGTTTCGCCGCAATGAATACATAATGACCAGTCTCTGTTGGCTTGCCTCTGTCTCACCGGTTTCCCAGCTCTGCCTTTCTCACAGTGTGCTCATTGAAACTGAGTGCATTACCCAACAAGCGCCTCATGATTATTTCAACAAGTCCTAAAAATTCCGCCTCGTGGGATTGTTAAAACATTGATACGGTTAATATGCCGAGATTGCAGTTCTGGAGGGGAAGAGGGGGCCTGGAGCCATATGTGGGTCTGTTGTGTGCCTAGTGGGCTGTGATGAATGGGTTGAACGGATGCTGATCTGTGCTTGGAAGGCATCACGGCCGCTGACTCGCTGAGGAAGCAACACAACGGCAGCTGACACAGGGAGACACCCACCTCCAGGGTGTTGCCTCGGTGGTGTGGCGGTGGTGATGTCAAGCAGCAGGGGGGGGCGGGGGCTCTGTCATCGAGACGACGCGCAGCTTGCGACGAACTGACCCGTGCCTAACCTCGCATTGCTCCTGGTGCATGAAACCATGAATCAGCAAAGGATATGAACCTGTGAAAGCGCTAGAAAAATATAATTTCATAAGACAGCAGATGGTAACACCTGCCTCATCAGAGGGATCAGGAGAGGGAAAAAAAAGATTCCTCTTTGTCTTCCTCATCAACTCTTTCTGGCTCCTCTGTAATAATGACTATAGTGGATGTATGCCATTAAGAGAAATTAGCTGCACTCAAATCAGATCTGACATTATGACCCTTCATTTTGCACCACACCGCTCCTCCCCTTTCCATCACCGGCCTCCCACTCATCAAAGGCTCTGTCTGTCTCTCAGGTTCGTAAAGGCAGAAACTTGTCCTTATCTTCCCACTGTTCTTCAGGCGGCCATATTATCTGACTGCCGGAGCCCATTAACAGGTTATTGACGGGAAATGAGATGGCATACATCTATGAAGGAGGCACGACAGAGGGAGCAGAGATAGGGAGCGAGAAACAGAGCGAAAAAAAACGAAAAGAGAATAGCACAAAAGTGAGACCCATCTTGATTTATGACAGTGCTGTCTGCCATCACCTGTATCTCTCTCTGAGTGAGGGCACTCACACTCCGTGATGAGTTCCTCGAGCAAAAATGGGGGAGGAAGAGATTATGTTCAGAGCTTAATGTTGAAAGTGACCCTTTTACACCGCAGAAGGCTTCAAGTCTCACTTAATCTCATCCATATTGTGCCTCTTCCACTGAGGTGCCATTTTAAAAAATCAACCCTGCTCAAGACACAGGCTCTTTTTCAGATCGCTAATTTCAGACCAAATCATGCGTACTGCGCATGCACTCCCATCACTGCGTTAATGTTTTTTCCAGATGCAATTTTTTTCCGAATGGGAGTATTATGGACATGTACATCTGCTCCTGACAGCATGGAATCAAAAGCTAGCTTTCCCCTAAGACTTTTACAGGGATTGGTTATATCATAAGAATAATCGGTATGAAAGGGCTCACGGATCCTTTGAGCAAAATCCTTTGATGTTCAGGTGGTGCAAAAATGTCCAGAGTGAAAATGTGTTGCGCTGCAATTACATTCATCAACAGAGGGGGGCAGTGTTGTAAAAGCATATCCCTGCTGCTTCTCTTCTTGTCCGACTGAACCCTACTGTCATTGCGGTCTGTTAGTATTGCACCTGTTTACTTTGCTGTGTCAATATTGCCCCCTCCAGTGCTCGGGCTCAATATTCTCTATGTGTCCTATATCCTCGTTGTTCTTCCTTCCATGTCATTGGTTTCCACAGGGTTTGAGCGAGACCCTTTAAACATGTGTACTTATTGTATTTAACAAACCCAAATGATTGGGTGAATATAACTGTTCACCGTCTGTTATTGAGTCGCCATTTTTAGCTCTATGTGGAGAGGCTTTGTGTGGATGTAGTCGGTATCGGACTGAGTCAAGTTGGGAGTGAAGTTGTATTGCCTATTGAGCTGGAAGGCCATGAATTTGGTGTTGAATTGCATGTTAAAATGTATGTCTTCATGTGTGCTGGGCATCGATATATGAATTGCGTCTGAAGTCAGTGAATTGTTAAAATAATCCTTCCAGATTGCTCTAGAAATGACTAACTTGAATATATCTGCTCTCCTATTGTTGGCTTGTGTGTATGCGTGTGTGTGTGTATGCGTGTGTGTGTGTGTGTGTGTGTGTGTGTGTGTGTGTGTGTGTGTGTGTGTGTGTCGACTTGTGTACCTGTGTACTAGTGCCGCATACACGTGTGTATTTGTTTATTTGGCTGTTGCTGGTCATGCTGATGGGAACCTCTCTGCTCCAGAGCAGCTTTGTAACAGCATCTCCATTGTAGTGTCAGAGTACCTCGTGTCCAATTCCTCCGACAGTGTGTTGCTGTGGAGCTGTCAGGAGTCATGCAGGTGTGGAATATCAATGCATTCTCTGGCCTGTGGGAGTCTGTTTCTGCATGAAATTATGTGTGGCAAGGTGTGTGCGTACGACTGGATATTGTTTAGAGTGTATGGATACTGATACCACTGATACGGCTGATTAAAGCCAATGCTAACTGACACTTGTACTTGTACCTGTTTCCTTTTTCCAGGAAGACTAAGGCAATCCATTGCAATCCATGTTTAATTACTTGTTGTTACTGCTTCTGCACAAAGTGCAAAGGCATTCCTCTCAAGTTGTTGAATCAATAAACAAAAGCAGAACTGAAATAACCATAACTTCAAAATCGGACTCGCACTCACACAGAACTGATCATTTCTAGCACGATTGGTATTTTGAAATGTGGAGTGTTTTTTTTTTTTCCTCAGGAGGGATAAGCTGATAGAGTGTTGCAATGATCAACAGTTTGATACAACTCACTACCACTGGAGCATGTTGTGGCTCTAGCTGAGCTGGGATATAAATGAAGGATGATCAAAGGAATACTTTCAGCCTCTGAGAAAGACTTTTCTCAAGTCCTTTCTATTGAATTGCTTTAATTTGGGTATTGTAGGCTTGCAATGTGGTCATAGAAAGTTTATTTTCAGTTAACGGATTCTAAATGCACCCAGTTTCCACAGCAACAAATGACCATTACAACACTTTTCCATCTCGGTATGGTATCCATCCCCCCAGTTTATAACATTTCTTTTTTCATACTTATATTGTTGTCAATCTCTGTGTCCGTTGGATTTATTGGTGTATTTATGCTGCGCTGTGAGGAAATGTGAGAGAAAATATGTGATAATTTGGCACCACTTCTTAAATATCATCCCTAGGTGTGTGTAGTAAAACAGGATGTGCTAGCACATAATACTCCGTCTGCCATTTGTTGACTCACGTTTGCGGCTGCAGGATAAGAAGTTAGAAAGGTTCAGTGTACATATTAGTAAATAGAATACGGATGCAGCTCTCTGCACATTCTGCTGTGCCACACATTTGCCTGCTTGCGGTGCACATTTGTGAGTGAGTGACAAGACGAAAGTGAGTTACTTCCCAGTAATCAGTGCACTCTTGCCGTTTAGAAAGTCTTATTAGAATATTGCGCATTGTGGCTGCAGTCTGGTTAGTTACTTTGTGGTCTGTAGATTCATGTCTTGCCTGTATTGCATTTGATGAGTCTACTTTCATTTGGTTAATTTTAGCACATTTCTATGCATTCATTTTGTCTTTGTTTAGTACCTTTTTAAACTTTCCCAATGTGCATGGTATCAGCACAATAAGTCAGTTTTACAAAGTATAAAGCTGCTGAAAACCCCAAATAACAGAATAATAATCCAGGCAACTATTTAGTGAAAATGTACAAATACAGCAGAATACATGTAAAACAAATGAATCCCAACTCCTTTCATTGAAAGTCTACCATGTCTTTCTAGCCTGTCATTCACTGAAAATATTAATAATTCAAAGTTATATGATATATGTTCAATTATTACTATAAATAAAACATCAATGAAAAGACAGACTCACAGATATTAATGTCACAGTGTCCCAGTAGGGTTTGCTACAATACCAGTGCCCCAGAACTAATATGTTTTAATGGCATGTAGCCGTTATTGATTCGTTATTACTTCAGCTCTCTTGCTATGTTAAAATGTCCGCCATGAAAAAGGCCTGTTAATAGTCACAGTTTAAGTGTGCTTGTTAAGGAGGCACTGACCTACTTACCTCACCACTTACCTTCCTTAGTGACCATACAGTAGCTCTTCAGTTCACGTATGTTGTTATTTCAGTGAAATACAGAGAATCTGAGCTGCACCTGATCTTTAGATATCATCTGTTCAGGTTAGATGGAAGTTTGCTCAACTGTAAAACCAACGCAGGTGTGTTTCATTTAAGGTCAAATCAGTCAAATAACTGCCTAGATTGACTGGTGAGGGCTAATAATCTCACATACCGTAATTTAAAATAAAATCACATCATCCTAGCAGATACCTATGTATCTGCTAGGATGATGTGATTTTATTTACCAACAGCCTCGTGAGTCACCCTGCACGCACCCTCCCCTATGAAAGCTGTGATCCTCCTATTTGCTGTCTGCTTGCATCCTACGCTGTCTGTCTCACACTCAGCCTCCACGCTCACCCCACTTGCCCCAGCTAGCATCAGTTCACTATACAAGTAACATCGTAGAGGCAAATCCAGCAGCACCCATGCCTCGCAGACCTGGGGGAAAGCAAGATGGAAGGAGGTTTGATGGTGACAAGGTGGTGTGTACTCTTGAAAGTAGAATGGAGAGCAGTGTGAAGATCACTTGCAGCCTTTTCTAGCCAGCCCTCTGCCTCGCTGCTAAGCGGGGCCCGTTGCCAGCGCTCGCGAAGGCTGTAATGAGTTTATTTCATGTCGACTGTGAAAGTGCCCGTCTCTGTCTCGCAGGCACTCAAACAGAGCTGAGGCCCATAAACACAAAGTGCAGCGTGTAAATCCCCACAGCCTGACGTCTCCCAGCCTGCCCTCTATGGCTTCTGAGCATCTCTTTATGGAAAAAAGGGAGAAGGGAGAGGTGAGATCCCCACTTACCCCTGAGAAGACACCGCGGGCCTGGCTACAAGGTGCTGGCCCGGCCCCCTTCACCAAAGACCGCTTGTGTTGTAATCTTTAACCTCTGCTACTTACACTTGTTTCTTTGGAGAATGCATTTGTTTTCATGTTCGAGAGCAGACCTGAGGAGAGACGATCAAACATGCGGCTAGTATACGGAGCAGGCTGTTTGGTGTGAACGGCAGCAGATCAAAAAACAGCCAAGTGCGCAGTGATTCACTTTGGCTTGTGGTATTTCACCTCTGACGAATAGGACATCAGATGCGTGCTTTCCATGACGTCAGACGGCCTAGCTTGCCCTCCTGTCCAATCACCTCGATGCATTGCAAAATGCTCCCCTTGAATTCTCTTTGCAAGTGCAGGTCGGCGTCTCTACACAAGGTCCCCGTGTAGAGCTGCGTCCTCCCAGGGCCTTGGAGCAAGCGGTAGGTCACTGGTTAAAAGCAGTGAGTGAAGAGATGTGGAATTAGAAAGGGGGAGTTTCTATCTCTTTCTCCTCTCTGACATGGCTTTGGTCTGTGTTGAGGGATTAGTGTGCGAGGCTCTACCACAGCCTCTCCCTTGGCTTGTTTCCAGATATTATCTTTAAGTGTGAGGTCGACGCTCGCCTCTCTTTCTCTCAGTCCCCCCCCCCCCCTTCCTGTATGAACTCAGTGGTGTGAGTCATCCCAGGCTGCTCGGGGAGTGATTTAATTGCTCTCTCTCCTCCTCCTTCAACATGCACGTCAAATAGAGGGCTGTCACTGACCCTCCACTCCTACAAAAAAAAAACACCAGCAACCTATTCATTACCGCGAAGGTTGGGCCACCTCCAAAGACAGCATAAATACACACTCCAGAAATTTGCTCCGTTATCCCTTTTGATGGCGGCACAATACCGCCCGCTCCTCTCATGCTTTGCCCTGATAACTCCTCTGGATTGTTTGCCTTGCTGTAGCCCAGCCGAGTGAATGTGGGCACAATACGGGCAATAGAAAACCCCCGCAGCACCAAGAGAGCTTTTTTAATCGCAGAAAAGGGGAAAAAAAAGCTCTACTAAAATTGTAGAGCATCATTTTGCTCAAAAAGTAATACCCTATGATTGTTTCCCCGATGTATACTGCTTCCAGTTTTAGGTGTCTTAGGTGTTTCTTGAGGAGGAAACAAATATGTCTTAAAAAAGAGTCCATCACTTAAATGTTTGTATACTACGATTATTAAATGATTTTGTTCTAAAAAACTCTTTTCACTCTGAAAAGGCAGAACAGTTTGGGCCCGGCACTCTGTTTTAGATATGGCATTCATGTGGTATTTGTACAGCAATCTGTGCGTTTCTCTGTACCACTTTCTGCACTTGAAGTTGGCCAGTAGGTGGCACTGCTCCTACAGACGAGCAGGTTTGTTTGTGGTGTGATGTGGAGGGGCTACCTAGCTGGGAATGGCTTGAATGTGATTGAAAATAGGTCTGCCTTGACTTAGCAATACCTAGCCATATATGACCGCTCTCAGATGAAAGAATTGTTTGTCGTTGATAGGGGAAGTAGTCAGTCAAATCTCCTCTACAGCAATTTCGACGTTGATGCTGGCTGTGTGACTGACAGAGCTTAAAAATGGGTGAGGAGGCTAAAATGCCACTGTGATTATAACAATTAGAGAGGCTGAGCATAAAGTAGAGTGTATTGCTCCTGGGGCCGGCTGGCTTTTTTTCTCCCCTGTGATACTGATGAGTGTTTCAGAGTTGTATAAGAGCAGGCAGGGATCAATGGAGAATGCTGACTCATAGAATACTATGGATGTACTCTGGACCGCCTGAGATGGCTACTAATTCAGCATGATTATGCAGTGTACTCTTTGCTCTTGGCCTAGTCTAGACAAACAATACACACAAGTGCACGCACACACACACACGCACACACATGCACAGAAAAAAATCTGCAGCCTTTGAGTAGAAGAAGTGTTTTGAGAGAAGCAGAGTCACTTTTCATTCCCACAAAGGCACACACACACTCAAGAGTTTTACTGAAGTTATACCCCACTTCCAACATGTTTTTTTTAACATTTACCTAACAATTTCACTGAAGCTATACAGATGTTGGCACTTTCATCGCTGAGTTTTGGCACACTGAGCCATCGCTAGGAGGCAAAGCCTATAGGAACGCAAACAAAGTCCTAATGCTTACCGCCAGATCCCTCCTCTTCTTCCCCCCCGCCTTCATCCTGCCTCACCTGCTCTGCGCTTACATGCTGCACAAACAGAGTGGATGTTTCTGAAGCAGGCACAGCATATATTTCAAAATACTGCATTGATTTTTTTTTTTTTAAGGTATTCAAATTTGAGTAGGTTTCAGTCTGTCACATTTGAACACAGCACACTGAATGAATGCTGTGATTCAGTGAATACTGTATGTTTACACTAGACCTGGGCAAAGTGGTATTTACTAACACTGTTTATTGTCTATTTTAGACTACCTAGAGTTGAGTGTATTCAACATATTTTGCTGTAACAGTTTACCTGACATTTTCTAACATGTAAAATAAGTCTAAGTAAATAAAAACACAATTATTTTGTCATTCAATTCAAGGATCTTAATCGTTAAATGACCGTTACTCGTATGTCCCGCCTCCTCTCTTATAGCTGTGATGGAAGTGCTAGTCCCGGAGCAGCCAGTGGTGGCGCTGCACGGCAGGGATGCCACACTCAACTGTTCCTTCAGCCACGCCAACTCCTTCAACTTGTCTGATCTGAGCGTCTTCTGGCAGCTGACAGACACCAAACGCAGTGTGCACGGGTACTGGGGGGGACGCGACCAGCTGGCGGACCAGGCCGAGAGATTCGCCAACCGTACCAGCCTATTCCCCGCTCAGCTGGGCCTCGGCAACGCTTCGCTCCTGCTCAGCAGGGTGGTGGTGGCTGATGAAGGCAGCTATACCTGCTTCGTCAGGGTGCAGGACTACGGCAGCGCTGCTCTGCTGCTGCAGGTGGCCGGTGAGTCCAGCCGTGACGTCCATGACATGTGTAGAACCAGATCAACACGCACATGGTCACTTGTGACCAGTGGCATATAGAAAGTGGATACACATGTTCACAAAAAACAACCAGGGACGGACTGCAAATTACCTTCAGCTAGACAGCTTATACAAAGGTCATTACGTCCTTTTCCTTTTGTAGCATTGTTTACTTGTATTGTTCCTGTTAAATATACGAACACACACCAAGACTGACTTTAATCAACATTTATAATGGATTAAATTCTCTTTCACAAGCAAAAAAGTCACAAAACAGGCAACCTTATGCTCATTATTTACATTTCGCAAAAATTACTGGTGTTTTAATGATGAATTGAATTATAAAGAAAAATAATTGAGAGATGAATTGATGATAAGATAATTAGTTACAGTGCAGGTGTATTATTATTGTTTTTCATTAATTCCCTTTTCAAGCAATTTAGTATAGCACTTCATAAAGTTGGGGTATTCACAAGAGAGAGATTAAAACATTTAAGCCCTTAAATCTTGACCTTTAGTCAGTGCTGTGGTAGGGGTTACAGTCCAAAAAACGTCTACATCTCCCATGATGCAACCTATTAGCATATTTTCTTTTCTTTTTCTTTTTCTGCCTGTTAGTGGCCAATATCTTTTAATCTCCACACCCCCAGATTGTAATGCAGGCTCTCTATACTTTATCTACAAGCCCAAGCATTGGTTACCTCCAGATTCATATAAAAACATAATACTCACACACACACACACACACACACACACACACACACACACACACACAGGTTTATTGTTTTAAAGTCCAGGATAATTATAATGCTCCCATGAACATATATATATATGCTCTTTAATTGCCTACTGTTTGTGTTATAGTTTCACTTTACACTTGAATTGATTGTATTGGAAGTGATTTAACCTCAGCACTTATACAGACATATACACTAATAGTATGTAGTAAAATGTAATATGCAATTACCTGTGGAGATGGTGATTCATGATAATTTCCTCTCTTCTCTGTGAGTAGGTGATAAATAGTTTCCTCAGGGCTGTTGAGCAGTGTTTTTGGTCAATAAGCACTGTTTGTGGTCTGTCATGGTCAATATCTGCTGACTTTGATTATTAGCTGTTGTTACGGTCAATCAGCCATCACTAACATCTTCTCCGCCGTGTGACTACATCTCTCGCCTTCACAGCTGAGAGCCTTTTATTTATTTATAATGATACTGTGTGCCTTTCCTTCCCTCTCCCATTTCTATATCTGTGGTGAGATTGTTCCTGTATTCTCCGAGGATGGATGTGCATTAGGCAGTGTTAATGAATAACATTTTTTTCCCTCCTGGCTTGGGAGAGAGAAAAGAATGTCTCCAACAGTGACAAATTGGTTCCATTTTATGCAATTGAATTTATAGATGTTCTATTTTTAGCCAACATTTACAGTTAGCATTGTAGACTTCCTTCATGCTGTGCTGGAAGAAAATGAAAGGATCCCTTGCTGGATATCTGCCTGTCAGTCAAATGGACAGCTGGGGAAGTTAGTGTGTACAGCGCTAAATCCGTCTTTGTGTTGAGAGTCCACTTTTCAAAAAGCAGCTCAGGCAAACCTATTTCATCTCGCCCTCAGCTCCACCCCATTGTTTGCTGTGCAATGATTGGCTCTGGGAATACAGCAGCCTATTCCTCCACCACCTCTATACTCATGTTTTAGCTCAAGGGATTGGAGAAGCGTGATTTCAGCCGAGGCGGACAATTCACCCCTCACCTCCACCCCTCTACGCTCTTTTCCACGTTATCCGTTGAGTCGCCCCAAATTTCTGAGCCTGCCAGTTTCTTCCGAGGCCTGTCCACCTCCACCTCCTGCTTTGCACCGTATTCCCTTTCTAGGAGGGGCTCAGCGGTTTGGGTCTCGAGAGAGAGAGCAGCATTAAGAGTGTAAGGATGCAGCATCACGATGTGCCACAGATGCTGTCTGTGTCTGTGGGATCTTAAGCACTGTGTTATGCTAAGCTCCCTAAATATAATTAAGAATTTAATGGGAATCATGTCAAACCGTTCCCAGGGTGACTCTCACTGCAGAGACTTTAACTAAATTCAGTATGTGTCTGCTCCCTTATCCCCTCTCCATCCTCACCCACCACATACCTCTTTTTCTCCCCCCTCCAACCCCTCCCCTCCTCCAACCCCTCCCCTCCTCCTCTTCCTCTTGTGTACTCTTGCCTTGTTTCAGCCCCATACTCCAAGCCCGTGGTGACTTTGCAGCCTGAAGCCAACCTGCGACCAGGTGATGAGGTGGCCCTGACCTGTGTGGCCTACGGTGGTTATCCTGAAGCTAGCGTGATATGGCAAGATGGGGGCGGGCGCAACCTGACAGACAACATCACCACTTCATTGGTGGCCAATGAGGAAGGGCTGTTCACTATGACCAGCGTGCTGACAGTTGTGCTCGAGCCCAATAGCACCTACAGCTGCGGACTGATCAATCCACTGCTGGGAGAGGAGGGCTACGCCTTTGTCACAATCACAAGTGGGTGTCGGTCTTCATCGCTCGCTCTCTCTCTCTCTCTCTCTCTCTCTCTCTCTCTCTCTCTCTCTCTCTCTCTCTCTCTCTCTCTCTCTCTCTCTCTAAATAGCTTCCAGGTCTTCCAATCAACGTTGTCACCTTCATTCAGGTGCAAAGTAAACAAGCTAATATTTACTGGCTTCCTGTAGTTTTAGAATGTTACCAGCTCAGGCTAATCTTGTTCTCAGTCATGCATGAGCAGAGTTTCTTATTATGGTCTGCTATGCGTTTGTGAATCAATCCATCAATCAAGTTTTATGCTGTTGAGACTTTGTTTCTTTGTCTTTCTGTTTCCTGCAAAGAGTAACAGTTCAGGTCCAACAAAATGAATGACAAATAATGAAATGTCCAATTATGGTTCAATAAGCGAAACCCGTCGGGTTCTTTTGCATCAGTAAATTAGATCAGTGGGTGATCACTTCCCTGAATAGGGTCATTACATATTTCAAAAGGCAATACAGTAATAAAAAGTAGACAAAAGATTGCGCTCGATGGAGTGATTGGTGTCGAAGCAGCTGTCCGCAGGAAATGTTTGCCAACTAGGAAGTAGATTGATGCGTTTGTCATTCTCTGATTGTTTGATGTAATCTTTAGCCGGGTGTGTGACAGTACCTATGTGATAGGTCTAATGGTCTCCTCGACCCGCCCACCATCACCACCCAGCCGCCCATGTCCCCCTGGTCCTGCCGGTGTACTGTATGTGTTAAGTGCAAGGAGAGTGCCGTGTAAGGTGGGCCAAGGCTGGGTCTCTAATGGGAGCAGCACTGTGTGAAATGGCTCATAAATAAGTCGAGGTGGCCTGTGCCTGCTCTCTGGGCTGGAGCTGGTGCTGGAACTCGGGCTGTCGAGGCGGAGGTCGAGGCAGAGGTCATGGAGTGCTGCTCCACTGGGCTGGGAAATGACTGTGCTGTCTGGAAACAGGATGGCCGATTGGCAAGTCAGGCTTGCCGGACGGCTGAGGGGAGGTTGGCCTTTCTAACAGTTTGGTTGGCCTCTTTGAAAACAGCACAGATAACTAGTCAGAGGGGCCATTGGGGTAGTGGAAAGGCATTAAACACACAGTGAGAATGAAATATGACTGCAAGGTACCAGTGGTAAAGTAGTCTGTGGCTGCTATTACCCTTTGACCTTTGCCAGATTGATGCACTACTTCAGGTTTGGTTGAAATTGATATGCTCTTTTTATTACCTCCAATCTACATTTTTTGTCTCCTCTATTTCCCCCCTACAAATGAAACTCTCATTTTGAAGAAATGTTGATTGAGTCATCTAGATTGGTCATTTAAATAGTCATGCATTTTTGTCTTTTTTCAGGGATGGCGAGTCACTGTGAATCAGGGACAATGACTTCTCCAATTTTGTCTTTCCCTTTCTTCAATCCCATCGGGTTTAAAATCATACATCTTGAGCCAAACCTTTTAACTCCACAGGTCGGTTCCCCAATGGTGGACATTTTGACAATTCAACATAGCCAGAAACAGTTAGTTATATACCAAAGTTGAATCTTATTAGATGGCTTCACATTGTAAAACATAGTGGCTTGGTCTTCAGGGATGCAATAATGTCATCATAGTCCAATGTCTCTGTCATCTCTCTTTGGAATACAAAGTAGCTACAAACAGTTAAGACTACTTGCCAGCATGGGTGCCCTGCTGTGCTGTGTGGAGAACAGCCGTTCTACCGTTCACATTGTCATAGCCAGTGTGACAATTTCTCTAAGTGGTTGAATCACTCCTGGAAGAGGACAAGAGTCTAAACTCCCTGTGAGTGATGGATTGGCAGCATTCTTCTCCTTCCTTTTTTTATGTGCAACCCAAAAACTGTCAGTCTTCTACAGTAACCAAATAGTGTGTGCTGTGCTTCTAAAGCTTTGCACTGTTTAATGTGGATGAGAAACACCATGCATTGCCTTTATGAGTCCCTCATTGTGTAGTACAGAATGGTCCTCGATTAGGGGCTGACAGGTTAGTGCAGCAGGAATCAGCTGATAGGGCTTTCACCTGGACCAGATCCTCCAGGTCCCGGCCCTTTGAGAAGGCCCTTTTCTTCTTCATGGTGCAGAGAACCTCTCTGTGGGAGCCATCTGTGCTACAGCAGGAGAATTTGTGGACTCTTTTTTTTGCATTTGCACAAGTGAGCTCATCATTTCAATCAATTTTTCAGCAAATCTTCTGTTTCTATCCTCTTAAATGTGAGGATTTGAGGCTTGTCTTTGTCATACATTATGTAAACTGAATATGAATATACAGTCAGAAAGAACAAGACATTGACATGTTGCTTTGGTCTGTGGGAAAATGTAACATCCATTTTCACAATTTTTTTGTAATTTTATAAAAAATGTAATAAAAACTAATCGGCAGATTCGTTGCTAATGAAATGAATTGCTGATCACAGCCCTAATACTGGAAGGATCATAGCAGTTTATATAGGCTTTGATTGTCATCTCCTTTACTCAGAGTGTCATGGTCCTGCTGTTACCCTAACTTCAAAAAATAAAAGGAATTGGTCAGAACAGATCCTGTCAAAGAAAGAGTCCAAGAGCAAAACGGACTTCCAGCCAAAAAGTGTGGAGTTATTGAAGTGTGATGAAGCAAAGATTGAAAGAGGGACTGTGATAGGAACAAATCCACAAATGAAGTGGGGAAAAACCTGCTTGATGATGGCCCAAGTTGTTGGTAAACACGCAGAAGATTTACAGTATTTTGTGTGCCGTGATAAAAGGGGGCTTGTTTGGAATGAAAATGTATTTGCATTTGTTTACAACAGCTGGTGTGTGCTTAACAGCTTCTGTAATTAATTTTGACCCAGCAGAACTCTTCTGCTGTGGAGTAGCAGAGTGTGGAGTGTGCCGAGCTTGAGTTGATATAGGGAACACACAACACCGCACGCCACACTCAGGGAGTGGAGAATCCTATTATATGAATGGGTCAAATCTGCTTAAAATTCTAAATGGACTATGGGAGGGAAGAAAAAGAATGCACAATGATGGTAAGAAGGTAGAGAGTGAACAAGCATGTTAAAATTTCACACTCCCCCCAATCTCTGATTGAAAAATTGCGTTAGTAATGCAAATCTCCCCCCAGGCAGAACCGGAGTTTGACAAGGTTAATTTTGAGAAACTGAACCCTTTACACACACTGAGCCGAGCACTATGTGGGCTGGCGTGAGCCACCCTTTTGAGAGTCTGTGTTAAGTCACCCATGTTATTCTAACCTCTTCTGTAGTCACCACCCATTTAACTACCTCACCAGAAGCTTCCAGCCTGTCAATAACGTACGCACACGCCCTATTATCAGGCATCTCAGAGAGACAGCCATTTCTGTAAACACGCCCTGTGGAGCGCTGGACAGTTTTTTAAGCCGCGCGCTGCAATAGGCAGTGTTTTTGTGTAGCTGGGATATTGATAGGTTTTGCAGAGTGCAGCAAGGCTTAGTTGCGGGGAGACCCATAGGAACAGCTGGTATTAATGAACAGTTGAATGATGGAAAGGAGCAGCTTCAGTCCTCAAATGAACCGTGGCCTGTCTGCTTGCCTGGCCAGCTTGCTTATGAACCAACCCCTGTCCTCCCCTTCCTCCCCCTCCCCCTCCCCCTCCTCCTCCTCCACCTCTCTTGACGGCTTGCACTGTCTCACACTCCCAGCCTATTTCGACCACTTTGTTCCACTCACAAAAAGAATAATGTTGTTGGAGTTTTGGGGGATCAAGAGTCTATATCCTATCATTTTTGGACTGATCCTTCTCTGAATGCGGAGCTTTAGCCGTGTATCCCATCTACTGGAGCTGTGTGATTGCTGCAGTGTGTTTTCTGATGGCTGGGTTTCAGGGCCTGTCACTGAACAGCCCCTCCAGCGCCACCCCCACTCCGTCTGCTTGCTCTCTCAATGAGGATGGCGCCATTTCCCCGGCATCACTCTGCTGGCACAGCATTTACAGTGAACAGTGTGCGGATGGAGATATATAGAGTGGGGAAAGGAAGGAGACAGAGAGATGAGGCAGGGAGATAGAGAGAGAGGGAGCTAGGGAGACAGGGTTAGGAGGGGTGAGAAGTGGATGACAGAAAGCAAGATGGAGACGAAAACGTTTGCTGAGCTCAGAGTTGTGGCACTACGGCCTGACAGGCGGGAGATGGACTCGCTGAAGGGGAGGGAGCTCACCCCACATGGTGTGGAAGGCTTTTTGCTGAATTTTACTATCTAGCTGGCATTCTCTGGCTTTCACTTGGCAACACAGTGGCTCAGCGGTTAGCACTGTTGCTTCACAGTGAGAGGATCCCAGATTTCCTCCCCAGTCCCAGTCCTGTCTGTGTGGCATTGGCTTGCTTTCTTGTGTTAGTGTGGGGTTTCCTCCCATCCCTTGGTTTCCTTGCATGTTGAAATTTTGTTTAGTTCATGCTCCTAATAGTCATTCTTTCTGTATTTTGTCTCCCAGACCTCAAAATGTTACCCTTTTAGAATATTGCTAATTATTTTATAATGGACCCATGAAATAAAGACAGCTAATGCAAGACCATCTCCGTTTTAATACGTGGTGAAAATACTACTCTAAGTAAGTAGGAGCTTGATAATGGCACTTAGTAGGTGTTGAAAAAGCACAGAAGTACATCAACAAAACTTAACGTCTAAGTTAGTGTTATGTAAATATGAACTGCTGTTGGTGTGCCATGCATAGATGGCACAACTTGGTTAAATTGTCCGGGCCACGTTTTAGAAGCTGTGCATCACAGAGGATGTCCCCTTGTTTGTCAAATGTTTCTTTAACCGACTGTCATGGACCCAGCCTGGCTTTGCTGCTAGTATTAATCTCCCCTGAATCTACAGGAGTCCCCCCTCTCATTGCTCAGCTCAATCAACTTCATCAAAGGCCCGTGTGTAGGAATAAACACGGTCGCTTATTCCATGTTCATGCCCTTGCGGGAATGAACATGGAATACACACGGCCGCTGAGAATTAATGTCAGATCCTTCCGGTTTCCTACAGAGAGTCTTTTCTAAGGCGATTTATTCAACTCCAGGTACCGCACTGTTTTTGTGGGGCACATTCCCCCAAGGAGACCGTTTGTTACTGAATGATTGTGAAGCACGTGCATCGTAAACCAACCTTCACTGGGTAAATCAAGGTTAAAAAACATCTTTAATTGCTATATAAACATTGACCTTTGCTGTGAAGATGGAATCTTACACTTTTTGCTGTTGGGAGGTGGTCTGCGTCAGAGCATTCAGCTATTCATTACACTTAGCACTTTTTTTCTTCATTATTTGTGTGCCAGCTCGCTTTTTTGTCTTGCCCCTTTTCCCTGACTATTATTATGTCTTCAAAGGTTGATCCTGGCATCACATTGCCATTTAAATAGCTACCTGCCATGCTTACTCCAGCCATTAAGCTCTCATTCTTCTTTTGTTTTCTAAGAAGTCCCTCACTGAGTGTTCCCTCTGAATATTGTCATGTACATTATTTTTCCCCCAGTATCTCTGAAAATGTTGTGTGGCAGTTCTAAACATGTTTGTGTCTTAAGTTGAAGTAAGGCATTGCTGTGCTAGCATTGCCAAAGGGACAAACAGAAAGATGCAGTGATCTACTGGGTCAAAGATTCTCTCATTGGAGCAACTGTTGGGGTGAAATTGCAGTAATTGAAATTATTCATGATATATACTACAAGCAGGTTTGGGCCTTTCTCTGGTAGGACCTTCTATCAAAAGCTCTGTCAATCGACTTCGAGGTAATATATTGCCCAAGATCATGTTTTCGCTTCCAGCTTCTGTAACAAACCACTGTGCTGGTCCTTGTTCTCCGCCGAACACGGTCTAATTTAAATGCAATTAACAGAGCCTTCGGAGAAGCAGAAAACAGCAGTATAAATGAATCTGTTGTCAGTAGAGCAGCAAGCAGGCAACTTTCCCGACGGAGCACTATATTAATTAGTGTCCAGTGCACAAACAGGCCTTCTTTCTCTTGCTGAATGCTTGCTCTGTCTTATCAGGAGCCCAGCCAGGGAAAACAACCGAATAGACAGATGAAGTAATGTAGGCAATCTAAAATAAATTCAGGTAGGCAGCAATGGCACCATTGTAAGCACATTAATTCCTATCAGGATTATTAACCCGGGCCACTTGCAGCTGTCAGCGCTCTAAGACGTTTGAGCGTTTTTTGCTGGGCCATCAGTATAGGGAATTTTATCCCTGTATTATGGCCCGGGCAATGTTATTTGTCATGCTCCCAGTCTCACTGTTAGTGACTCTGAGGGATTGTTGGGTTGGATTCAGTCGTGGGCACTTTCTGGTCTGTGCACTGCTCTTTTAGAACGGCACAATCCGAAAGATAAAATGAGCTCCTCTCTTTTGTGCTGGGATTTATTTTTGCTTTATTCTCGTTCCCTCTCTGCCATCTTGACTTTTTGGCATTAAAGGTTCTTTTTGCTGTTGTTGGGTGTCAAAATGCTTTTCTTTGTCAGAATTGAAAGCCAATATAATATACTATTATAGATATTATAGTATTTTTTCCTGGATGATGCTTTTTTCCTCTTTTTTTTGTAAATGTTATTTTTAATTTAGCAGGATAATTGCATTGAGATATTGAATCACATTTGCAAGGGGGTCCTGGCCAAGAAGGCAGCGTAAAAGTTTCACAAGCACCACATAAAAACACAATTAACAGACTAAAAATCACATAAAAGAGACAACATACTTTAAACAAACCAGAAAATTTCATCATCCAAAGAATTGTCATTCAGTGTAAGGACAGGTTTGGCATTTGTTCTGTAAGAAAAGGGCATGAGTGTCTGTTTGTGGACACATTCTGTACAGTAGGTGTTGTTGTGTCACGTGCATACACCTTGAGTTTATTCCTGTCTTCTGCATGTGATCAAAACAGGCTTCATCTTTTCCAAGTCCATCATATCATGGCAGTGTTATCTTCCCCACTGCCAGCTTCTCTCAAACAGCAGTCTGACATCTTTATGCCCGTCCCTGGCCTGGTGGAAACCTGTCTTTCTCTGTCCTCCCTCGCTTTCCTTTTCAGGACACTGTATTTATGATGGCAGTAAACACACAAAAGCCCTCTTTTGTTATTGATTGGGTTCATTTTGATTTGGAATCACAGCAAGGACTATCATTGGGACCAGTGGGGCCCTGCAGTGTACATTTCACACAGCTCCTGCTAAATCCTGTAAGAGGGATTGGTTTCGGGAGGTCTGGCATCAGTCTTGGCTTCGCGATATGAAATCATATTAGTTTCAGCTTTTCAGAGTCACTGGGAGAATAGCCACCAACAAACAGCTGGGCACACCTTCAAAGTTTGCTTATTTAGTTATTCAGCCCGTTTATTTGATGTTTAAACTCTGCACCTGATAACACCATGAATTATTGTCCTGCAAAAGATGTTTGCAACCTCAGTAAATTGCTTTGTTCTGTGCATGCAAACAGTCCAAATTAGTGGCTGGCTACACACAAAGAGCATTGTCTAGCAATATAATGTATTTTCAATTAGGAGGCCTTGAGAGATTTAGCTTATTCTCAGGATAGGTGGCTCTTTTCTTCGATAGCTCTAGAGACCAGTAATTGATTACCATGTGTGAAATGGAAGTTAAGGACAGAGTGTGGCTGCGTCCCAGAGGACAGGAGTTTTCAAGCAGGCGTAGTGTTGGTACTGGCTCACCTCCCCCTGTACTGACAGCTTGACTTGAAAATACGTAAGCACCCGCTGACTCACTGCGTGATAAGGAACACCTATTACAGAGCCCTTTATTTCAACCCCAGTGTCAAATATCACAGTAATGACTGTGATTAAGCCATGCTGCGGTCCTGCTCCTTATGATACCAGTTTGAACGGACAGCAGCTCGCGATGACTCACACCCTCTTCAGGTTGCGTTAATATCTTCCCACTGGCTCGGACTTGGTAGCCATGCCTGTCTCCCCAGAGCCTGACAACTTGCAGCTCATTACAGACAAACTGTCCACGAGGAAACAAACTCGCTCCTCTTACCTTATTAATATTGTCAACTGTGTTTAATTTCATCGCTTACCCTCCGTGTGTGTGTTGCCGCAGTAAGTGCAACTCTCTGTCAACGGCAGAGACAGCTCAGTGACCCACACCGCAAGAGTCTGTCATATCTATAATGTATCTGTCTCGATGCTTTCACCCACTTACTCTACCAGATGAAGAGTGATGCCATTTGTAATGTCGGGTCGTTTTCCTGATGTGGTTGTTAGAGGGGTTAAGCAATCCAAACAGGGTTACACTGCTAAGAGTGTCTCAGAGTACCGTGGTTGTGTTGTGGAACCAAAACATTTAGTTCAACCAAGCTGAGGGCTACTGTTTGGAAAGGGAGTTGGAATTTAACCTATTGAATAGGTTTGCTGATGCAATACGTATGATTTAGGGAATTATTTCAACATTTTGGCAAATGTATTTATTCGCCTTCTGCCGGAGAGTTAAATGAGAAGATCGATACAACTCTCATATCTGTGCATTTGCAGGTAGTTAGCTTAGCATGACTGGAAACAGAGGAACCAACTAGCCTAGTTTAACTAGCCTAGTTTAGCCCAAAGGTAACTTCTTTAGAGGTGCTGTAATACAGACTTTGTTACCTTTAGACAGCCAGGCTAGCTGTTTCTCCTGTGTTTCCAGTGTGTGTGCTGAGCTAAGCTAACTGTCTGATGGCTAGCTTTATTTTTAGCAGAAAGATATGAGAGTGGTATTGAGATTCTTATCTAACGCTCAGCCAAAAAGCATGTAAGCCTATTTCTGAAAATGTCACAAATTATACTGTATACTCAAACAAAAATAATTTTTCAGTGAAATATCTCTATTATAATATTTGACATCCCACATATTGAATGAGTTGTTGCAGGCTGCTAAATGACATATGCAGACAGACCGATGTCCTTGAAATTCAATATTTCACCTCATCTCCATAAAGCCACGTGACATAGAGTGATGACATTGTGGGCGCGATGATGTAACTGGTTATAGTTTTGAAATATGTGCTGCTTCAGCAGAGTGATGACTTGCATCCAGAGATGAAAGTAAGTGTGTCCTGTTTTGTATTGTGTGCCACGAGAAGAATTAGTGCTGGTACTCCAAAGCAGGGAAAGAAGCTGTCAAGGTTACAGAGTAAAATAGGATTCAAGTTGTAATCCTGTACATTGTAAATCTGCCATTGATTTACAAGAATGTCCTAAATAATGTTTCTCCCAGTATTTTCTTGTTATTCATCATACGTTTCAAAGCATGGGGCAGGCAGCTTCAAAGACGGCAGATGTGTGCATCATAATGGTGTCAAAGCGTGATAAAAAGGGAGGAAAAGAGGGCAGACTCCTTTTTACAGTTGCTTCAAGGTGTCTTTGTCCTTTCCTCACCACGGGGGCTATCGAGGCCTATTGTGCAAACAACAAAATAGCAATAGTGTCAGGATCTCCCATTCTGTATGTGTCTGTATCTGACACATTAGCCGTCACATATAATACATTTGACTTATGAGCTTCTCGTTGTTTTTGAAGTAGTAGTAGTAGTAGCGGAATTGGGAATATTTTGTAAAGTGTACTGCTCACTATTACACTCTGTTGGTTTGCATGTAATTATAATCAAGCCCTGCACCAACGTTATAGTGGGCTGTTTGTAAACCTGTGACTGTGGTTACCCATGCATCCCATTGTTCTGTTGGAAGCAAACTGTCTCAAAGTCATGGAACGAGTGAAAGAGTGAAAGAGTCATTTTCTGTTTTTGTTTCTCCAGAAAACGCTTGCTTAGCATGCATGCTGTTTATAGTGGTGGCCTGGATCACATTCCCTCACACCTGGGAGCAACCTCAAACCTGTTCTGTCAGTTACTGAGCAGCTCCACAGGAGAGTTTTAGGGGTTAATGCCTAACTCAAGGACAGCTAAACAGTCGCCTGCAGCCTTGTAAATTGTTTTCTGCCATGTAAACTTTCAAAAACCAGAAAAGTATCTAATTTTCCCATCAGTTTCACTTTTCCTTGCCTCTCTCTCTCTCTCTCTCTCTCTCTCTCTCTCTCTCTCTCTCTCTCTCTCTCTCTCTCTCTCTCTCTCTCTCTCTCTTTCTCTCTTCCTCTTTCCTTTTCCTTATTTTGTTCTGTATTTATCTATTCAAGGCTAGCAGCAATTATTATTCATTTGTTGACACTTTGATTATTTTAAGATGCTTAAAAGTTTGGCAATATAGGGTTTAATCTTTTGTTTTGTCTCTCCCTTTAGTCTTTTTCAGAACTAGAATTGCTCTAAGCCCTGAGTGTAGATATCTTATGTGGAATGAGAGAATAAACGTCCTCATTTGTGCATTAGCTAGCCTTGTTTTAGCAATAATGTATTAGTTTTGTGGGAAGTGCTACCCTTGTGGGACATTGGTATGAACATATTGTCCCTGACTCCTTTCTCAGCCAGCAGCTGAGCATTTTCTCAGGCTAAATTACTTAGCTACGCACAAGTTGTGAGACTGCGATTAGCTATATTCCACTGAGAGAGAGATTTACAAAGTCATTTTTTCAGTCTGTCCAAGATATCATATTTTGAAAGTGCTGGAAGGAGACAAAGTATATTTAAGCAATAAGCCATGAGAAGCTGTACTTGACAGTGATTTTGGAACAGCTTAAAGGCATTGTTAATGACTCTTCTAAAAGACCTGTCAAAGCACAGCTCTGAGTAGCTTTTTTGCTTTTGTAAAATGACTGCAATAAAAAATGAATGTAAATGTGCCATGAATGTTATATTTTAATGTAATTTCTGCAATAAATAATCATACTTTTATAGGTTTAAGTGGTGGTTTTAGGTTACAAGGTATTTTACAAGAACGTCAAACACATTCTATCCAAATTGAGTGAAGAAACTTTTTATAATTTAAACTCAATAAATTACCATATATTCTAAAAGGAGCTGTAGGTATTGATGCAGCTGAGCCCATGATGAAAAATGGAAAAATGTTTCAGCATTTAAAAGTGTTAACATCTTTAAAATGTCTCCTTTTTATCATTTTATATCACAAAAGATCCAAGTGCTAGCTTCTGGATTGCAGTCATTTATTTGAGATATTGTTTCATATTATGTAAATGTGAAACAAGGCAACGTTATTCCCTTCCAGCTAGATGGGCACTAATTAGACTGCCCTGGCCTCAAATAAGACACTGTATCCCTGCTAGCACCAAGAGTGTTAGGGGATATTATGAATCCCACTGCATTTCTTGGCAAGACCCGCCCTATGTAGCTGGGTCAGGCAGAGCCGATTGGTTCAGGTTAAGCATCGTAGTTACGGTCAGGATAGCCCATTGGTCAGGGCATGGCACCTGAACAAATTGGCTTACCGCTACCTCGGTGAACATGGACTCCTGACCAATCCAAGCACTTGAATTCTTCACAGGGTGGGTCTCACCAAGGACAGCAGTGTGGTTAATAATAACGCTGTTAGGGGTGTTAGTCAATAGCTAAATCAGACCTCTGACCTCCCTGAAGACAACAGCTGTGTGGTTTCATCAGTCTTTTTATTTATTTGCATTTAAACTAAGCAAATTATAGTGAAATGATGTGGAGAGGTTTGTTCTTGAGATGAATGGCTAACAGGGATGAGCTGACCTTCTCCAAAATCTGAGCTTTGTCCAGCTTGAGTGCTTTGAGAATATTCATCTGTCTCTCCAGTAACCACCAAAGACTGCAGCGGAGGAAAATGAGAAACGCTGTTTTATAATGAGAGCCCAAGGCAAAGACATACAGAGATATGTCTTTTAAAAAATCTGTCATTATATATTCTCCCAGTAATACTGCAGAGGGAGAAGCATACTAAGAACTTGCGCTCTTTGAAGGCGTCCAGGCAGTTCTTTAATGTTTTGATAGAACCTGCACGGCTTTGTGATATAGGGTTAATCTTATATCCGGTCATTTTGTATTCAGATGTTATCATGTGAGCAGCAACTGTTCCTGTGGATTTGAACTATGGCTTTGTTTACTCATAAAGAAACATCGATCATTTAAATCAGGCATAATCAACATTCATTCATTCATCTTCGTCCGCTTATCCGTGATCGGGTCGCGGGGGCAACAGCTTCAGCAGGGGACCCCAAACTTCCCTTTCCCGGGCCACATCAGGCATAATCAACAATGGATGTAAAAAAAAATTGCAAGATGATAATTTGATGGCAATTTTATAACTAGACTGAGCACATTTGATACAAGGAGTAAGTGTTGATGCTGTTTAATTGTCCCATTACAGATTCATAGCAATCTAAAGAGACAAAAAGCAAACAGGAAACTCTATAACAAAAGCTAGTGCAACTAGTCGGTGTGTTCCTGACTTCAATGAACACTTAAATGGATGGTTCAAGTGTCATGTTTTAGTTCATATGGTGGGTGATATTTTTTACCCACTTTGCACTATACTGATGTAACACAGGGGTTGTTTCAGCAATAGGTGTGCACTTCACAGACTGGCTGCAGAGAGTTTCAAGCTGCAGTTTGTACTTGGTGCAATGAGCCATTGGAATGAGTGCAATGTTGTGGCTCATCTACCATGTTAGTGTGGCTCTCTTGTATAGGGACTAAATATTATTTTCTCGTCTTTATGTGTCATTGAAGTATTCTATGTGTAATGAGCCCTGGTTATGCTTTTAGCTCTGCACTTTATTTCTTAAAGTCATTTCCCACAATCAGCATGTGAATACCCACTGATAAAATAACAAAATAGGAACAGGATCCCAGTTTCAAGCTGCACAATTCATATTTTTGTTAATGAAAATAGATTGAATTAATGAATGTTATGTGAAAGGAGTTGCTCGTTGTAACAAACCCACAGAGAATTATTACCTCACTATGTAGTTTCCCCCAGCTCTACGTGGAATTTTAGCAACTTTCAGCTCATTGTTTTGGTTTTATGGCCCACAATTTTATTGTTTGGTGGAGTCTCCCCGCTTTCATCTGTGTTGTTTCCAGCAGCAGCAGCAGCAAGCAGCTGTTTTAAGCAAAAAGGCAGAGCACAATGCACGCCAAGTAGCTGGTGAACAATGATCAGCTGAGGAACAAGACGTTTCTCCCAGGAGTTGGTGGAGACCAAAACAGAACTACAAGGAGATTGAATATTGAACTTACATTTACAAAAACACAGCTGCAAGTGAATGCTCATATAAGCGTTAGGTAGCCGTTTGTCATAACAGCTTGTTTAGATGATAATAAGTCAATGTTGTGTTTACAGCTTATTGTAATGCCCCACGGGGCTAGAAAAATAATTAATCCTGCCTTAAGAGGACCTAGATGTAGCTCAGTTGAAGAATTAAGTTTTCGTTTTTTTTAGCAGGATCAATGCATACACTTTGTTTTAAATGGCTCTTTAATCCTTTCATAGCTATTTGTCCTTGTCCCTCTGCTCTCTCAGCTCCTCTACTTGGCATTATCAACTAGCCAGATAGTCTGTTTTGGTACTGATAGCTGTCACTAGTGATTCTCTCCTACACATCCTCAGCATCTCACAGGCAGCTCTTTGCTTTAAAGCTAATTAAAAATTTAGACACAACACAATGTTGTAAACCGAGTATTCTACCCAAGTTCCGCCTGCTTTGCAAAGATGGCCAAGTGAAGAAATGGAGCAACCAGAAAAAAAACAACCCCAAAGAAAATCAATAGTCCACTCTGCCTCCAACATCTTAATGCCACTCTCAGTGGAGAGGGGTGTGTGGAAGTGATGGAGTCTCTGTCAGTTACTAGACATCAGAGGAGTTTTTAATTGAGGCCCCAGTGGGGCTGGGAGGGACATGGGAGATGTTGAGAGAGAGCTAGCCCTGGCCAGTGTAAGATGAGGTGGGAAGACCGGATGTGAGACGATATTGTCGCCCACTTTCATTCTTCTCCCAGAGCAGCACTTGGCAGCATGACATGAAATTTACGTCACAGTATATTGTCAATATTGATGGTATATATTTTTCTCTTATAATTTCAATCGAATGAGATTCAAATTCAGGACACACTGGTATAGTGACAATGTATTACCTGAAGTTATGATCAATTAACTGTTAATATAGTTTACAGCAGTTGTGGAGGAGAGTTTCATACCTGGTGGAAATTAAGAGGTTATTACACTCCACAGCTGTGTGTGTGTGTGTGAGTGTGCGTGTGTGTTATGTTCGCTTCACTTCCTCAGAACAGCTGCAGCACAATTCCAGGATTTTGTTTTGGGTGAAATGTTTCCGACTCTGCTTTACATCCCATGGATCCTGTGTTTTCACCATGTCCTTCCACGTCTGACTTGTCCCATCATTAGGACAGGGACTCTGTCAACAATGCGTTGCCAGTGTTGCCAGTGCTACTTGTGCAAGAGCTGGAGCACATTTTCAAACATTGCTCACACTTGCTGACATGTTTCCACATGGTTTGCTCCTGTCTCTATTGAGCTGTCTGACTCCATTTCTTCACCCGCCCGTTTCTTAGCATGCAAGTGTGCGTTTGTTTTAGAGTAAAGGGGAAGCGTATGCCCACTGGTTAACATGCAGTAAGCTGAAGCTCGAGGTGTAATTTGATGTGACATTTCATATCCATTCTGCACCAGAACAAAAGCTGTAGCCAGATCCACATCAGGCCTCGTATATCCACCGTGAAGTTTTATTCTGGTTGTACTGCCCACCGCTACCTCAGGCCATTGTTTATATATCCCAGCACAGAGCTATTACACATTCTCACACCTCTCTGCCTGTAACGTAGCCTCTGCCTTGCTAACACGACAACCATGCAGTTGGCTCTGAGCTGTATATTCAGTTAATTAGCCAGTCTACTGGGTATGGGATTACCTTCAACTGTAAAGATGAGAAAACTCCCTCTAACCTTGCCCCTGGCATATCTGAGTAAGACTTGAAATCATTCCTTTTAAATATACCTGTGAGCTAGCTTCGCCCTCCCAGACAAATCACTGACTGTCATGCGTCGCTCTTGTTGTATACTGTAGGAATACACAAAAAGCTTCCTGGCAGTTATTGAGATTACTTCAATGATTCAGTTTCACTCATTTGTATTTAAGGCACTATGACATTTTTTGTCGTGAATTGGTAATGTCAGTCACATATCTCTCTGTGAGCATGTACGTTTTAAATAATGTGATGTATGTGTGTATAAAAATGCACACATGGTTTACTAATATAAATAAAGGGTAGCCCAATGTGCACAAGTAGTGCTTAAAGTCATCAGTGGTCCATCTTAAAGAGATACTCCAACCTGGTTTTCCAGGAACAGTGTTGTTCCTTAACTGCATTGTCTTTTGTCTCGATTGCCAGGTGATGTGGTGGTTCACTTTTACACTGTGATCTTTTGAACCTGTTTTCGCTGCTTTATCAATTTCACATCCTGAAGATATCCTTCAAACGCATATTGTAGACCCTTGTGTCTGCTTCTTTACTAAATAGCTTTTTCATTTTTCTAGATATTAGATGGTATGTATTAAGGGAGTGCAGTAAGTGCACGGTCGCTCTGCCACCTTGACCGGAGTAGCGGCACGCGGCTTAGCGAGGGGTCAATTTTAACTCGAGCTCAGTCCGACTCTGTGCTTCATTCATTGTAGCTTCTCAGTAGTGTCTGACCGTTGGATGGCAGGGAATATTCACCTAGATCGATCAGATTAAAGCTTAAAGATTAGATCCATAGCACTGCTCTATAGGCGGAGTACCTCTGGACTGTGAGCCAACTTTCCACCGAGGAAAGGTCAGTAGCAGTCTGACATGTCTGCTGAGAGACAGCTTTGGAGTTGAGAGTGACCTAATACCACAAAACCTAATTGTGATTCCAGCCCGGTCCAGCATTCACGTAGTTACCAGCTCAATGCCTGCTTGCTTGCAAACCCACAACCCAAAACTCATTCAACCGCTTGTTTTTCCCCCTTTCTTGGGTCGCTTGGTCACTCACCCGCTTACCCCATCTCTCCAACCTTCACTGACTCACTAACTCATCCTCCTTACTCTCCCGCTCGCCCCCCACCACTTCCCCCACCACCACCAGATGGCTTTTATAGTTCTCCCGCTGAGAAAAAAAAGAGGGCTGTTAGAAACTTTATTCCTATAAATGCAGAGCCATTACTCTGTTTTAATGTGCACGTCTGCACATCATACACTCGTGTTTGCCACGAGCCCATGGCGTCAAGGGAAGGGCAATAATGTCAGACAAATTGTGTAAGTAAATGGGCGCTAGGTCGTCCTAGAGACGAGCGCATTGCCTTCCTGCATGCCAATAAGACGGTGAGGTAGCATCTCCCTGAAAAGCAATTTATTGAAATGCAAAAAGAGGAGAGAAAGCTCAGAGCAAAGATGGTGACGGGACAAAAACCTGTCGCCATCCATCTCAGTTTGCCAAGTTTTGCCTCAATAAGTGAGCTTCTTGTCCTCTCCCAGAGAGGAGAGGTCTTTCCTAGAAATATTGCAATAACAGTTGGTGTGCCTGTGTGCTCACATGCTTTTCATACTGGGAGTGAATGGGCAGGATTCCGAGGTTTTGATGGACACCTTTTAAGGATGATAATAAAGGCTTGTAATTGAAACTGAAGCTGAAACAAATTCAAAGTCATTCGTTCAATGTAAGCCTAATATTCATGCTCATGTTTTCCATTCTGACTAATCCGTGTCCTCTGACACAGAGGCCATCTTCTTTCCATTAGCTCCGTTGTTATTGTTTCTGCCAATCTCTTTCCTGCGAGATTGACGGCGCTACACAGAAACTGAATAAAGAAGTTTAGATCTCCACCGTCGGCGAGCCTACTTGCACTCGCTGAGGTAGTATGCATCAATCACCTCGCCAGAGTTGGGTGAATGTGATTTAAGTGTGAGCTCCTGTTTTGTCTCACTGAGTTTTATATCTCTTTCACTTTACTGTTTCTTCCCAGTCTTACTGTATTGTCTGAATGAATGTCTTTATCTCTGCCATGTGACTCATTGTTAGAGAGATATATAAGCCTGTTTTGAGTGCTGAGCCTGGCTGTGCCTCTGGTCTCCAGGGCTGTATAGGCCCTCCAGCAGGGCTGGGCCCTGTTGCTGCTCAACCCCTGGGCTAGCCCGTGGTCCACCTCGTTCTTCTCTGATCAACACTCCTCTACTGGTCCCCCCCCCCCCCCCCCCCCCTCTCTCTTTTCCTCTATTTTCACAACCAGGCAGAATAAGGTCAGGTTGTTCATCCTGACAATGAAAGAAAAACCTAATTGACTCTTCCTCTGCTCTTCCTCATCCCTCCAGCTTGTCTACAATGAGCCTTGAGGCTCTTTTTAGCCCGAAGCCATCCTTCTGTCAAGGGACATTATTCTCCTTTGGTCACAACTTACGAGGCTAGGTTTCTTCTCGGCAGGTAAAACTGGCCTGACAGTTGGAGGGAAAGCAGCTTTGATCTCCACCGTCTTCACGTTGCAGAACCAAGATGACAGGCAAGGGAGTCTTAGGAGCACTTTATTCCACCAAAGGTGCTGGAGAGAAAACACTCAGGCTTGTAAAAATGCCTGCAAATCTTGGCTTTCACATTCACTGATGCCCAAACAATACCTAAGCTGGCCCCTTGCGAGTCCCCCTATAGTGTCTTCCAGAGACTAAGGGAGCCTCATTTCTCACTGGTGATGTGCCCTGTGTTAGAGGCTCCATATGGAGCTGGTGTTTTATCATACTCTTGCCTGCCCCCATTAAATATCTATTTTTACCTTAGCAGTCTACTGTGGCCTCCTATGATACACAAAACACCTACGGCGAAGCACCACCTATAAGAAGTAACAGTAGAGGATGCGCCCCAGGTGTGGTCGATATAACCTGTAAAACATGTTGCAAACATTAATTGAAGGTGCATTTGTAGCTACCAGTTGTACCTTTTCATAATATATCATATTTATATATACGTCTGATAGACCTCAACAACAAAATAACTGCAAGGGATGGCCACAAAAACAAATCACATTATGTGTACAATATAATAGAACATAATACAACAGAACCATTTTATAGCCTCTGGAACTGCCATAGTGTTGACTCGATGCCTCGCAGACCCAGTTTCAATAAAATCTGAACTTCTGAAAATTTGATTTTAAGTGGACTACTATATTGCATTTGCAATATATCGTGAAGGTGATCCTGTAATTGTGTCCACCTACTGGATCAGTAATGTATGAGACAGATGTGACCTTTACAATGTTATTTGTGACATTTTGCATGACCAAAATTGATTAATATACCTATGAAAAATAATCACTGTTGATTTGTGATGTGACAATATGTCTATGGGGAAGGATTCATGGGAAGTAGTGGCAGCAAACTCTAACCACTGCATGTGGCTGCAGACAGTGCTGACATGTAAATGTTACCAAGTGCAGTTTTACTGACACACACACACATCAAACATATAGAATATCATATAAACTCAATTCATAAATGAGGCACACGGTTTGAATGTGCTAAAATGTGCAGAATGTCAAGCTTTCGTGTGGTACTAAATTATACGGCAAAAAATGAAAAATGTCGTGTCATTTTATCGACACTGACATGGTTCATACATACTTGAGCCCTTATCCATTTTATGTTTACTAGTCAACTGACATTGAGTGTTGACATCAGCAAAAGTGGAAGTTAATACAGACAGGAACCCTGGTGAGCGTTTGTCATTCCCTGTCATATCATGTTGGCTCGTTATAGACACACTTTGATGTGTATTCTGATGTGTGCTACACATTCAGCGTTAGGAAGAAAACGTGTGTGTAGTGAAGTTTGGCCCGTGTGGTGCAGCTCTGAAATCTGCAGACTCTTGGTAATGTGACAGTGCAGCCCAAAGCACTCCATCCTTACCTTTGCACAGAGGGAATAGGGAAAAGGGGAGAGAAAGGATAGGTAAACAGAGCCATTAGAGACAAATCTATTTCTGAAGAAAACAAAATCACATCATCAAACAAGAGAAAAAGAAAAATATGATCCTGCAGCCCTTTGGGCCCCGGCGTAGCAATGATAGCCGACTATGGCATTTGTCTTTATCAGCCTGCCTTGAGGGAGGGAGAGTGTGGTGGGAAGGTGTGAGAATAAAAAGAGAGTGAGAAAGACGATGGAAACAAAGAGCGCAGCGTCTTCTTTACTCGTCACAAAGAGATTGACACATTTGTTATTTTTCTGAGGTGAGCAGCTTGTGTGTGATTATTCCTCTTTCATACATGTTTTGTGGTTTTGCTGTTAGTACAAAGTGGCTCTCAGATGGTCATTCTTTAAATATAACAGAGTGAAGGGCTCGGTGGACAGCGAGCCACTGCATCATCAGTCATGACTAGCCTGGGGAGGCATACGCAGCTTCATCAAAATGACAAGATTGACTTTCCAGATTTTATCCTTTCTCTGTGACATTTGGTTGTTTATTCTGCTTTGCAACAGTACCAGAGAGTCTTTATAGTGCTTTTTGTATTGTGTATTGAGAGTCTCTTTCAAAATAGATATACTGTATATATGGTTAGTAAAGTCAATCAAGATTATAATAATTGTTTGAAATGTATAACATGTAAGTATCTGTCTCCGCATCAATTGTCTCTATATAATATTGGAGGCATTCTTTTGAATCTGTTGCTGCCATTTAACCAAGTAGTAATAACAAGAATGAGAATCAGCCATGCTGGCAGCTCTGTGGGGCAGTACTTAAGCACAGCTGTGCTTTGGGCTAAATACTAATGGCATCATGCTAACATGCTAATGTTAGGCAGGTATAATATTAACTATGTCAACTATCTTAATTAAGCTTTTTCGCTTGCTAACATTTGCTAATTGTCACTGAACACCATGCATAGCTGAGGCTGATGGGAATGTCATTAGTTTGGCAACTATTTGATCATAAAACAAAGTACTGGACAATTTACAATTTTGATGATGATGCTTGATGAAAAGTTGAGGAATCACCAAAATGATTACAGTTTAGGGGGGTTGTTAAGAGTGCTGCAATCAGAAATAAGGTGGTCGATTAAGATATAAGAAAGGATCTTGAATTGATAAATATCTATTTACTGACTATTTAGAGAGGCAACTTACTAAGTGATGCCATTTTAGCGGTGCATAGAGACATTTTCTCGAGTGTTTTGCGTCATCTGATCGACCTTTCTGATCACCTTTATAGAGACCAGCGATCTGTAGTCGTATTACTTGTAGCAGTTTTTATAAATATAATTAATTAATATCAAAATGAGTTATGATTATTAATAACTCAAGTATTAGTCATAAACCCTTAAATTTGTACAAAAAGAATGATGGTACTCAGCTTCCACAATAAGACACTATTGGTTTGACTAATCAAATTTAACATAAGATTAAATTTAGGACATCATTCAATTTTGGAATAATAGGGAAAACTTCAAAATTTTATATTAATCAATTAGGGTTCAGAGATCACCCTTCAGCGCCAAAGTCCGGAGTCGAAAAGAACAAGGTTTCTTCTGACTTTTTCTGAGAAAGAAGAGTGGGAACAGCAAACCACTCCCGTCCTTACAACTATCTTGATTATTTCATTTCACCTTATTTTACAGAATTAATACTAGTTACTTAAAGTCTATTTAATTATTTCATATTTGAACGCTGGGCTATCTCAGCTGCAGAACGGTAGTAAACTGTTTCATATAAATCACTGAAAAAAACCTGATTAATTAAAGACAAACTCAATTAAACAATTCCAAAACACAGATATGCATTGTTATCATAACACAACTTCAAGCTTGCATAATTACTGTATAAAGACACACTATAGTGAGTCAGTAATGTAAGATGAGTTGTGTTTGACTACAGAACAAGATTAGAATAAATGCAAACAGAGCAGTTAAGAGTCTGTTTCTCTGAGGTAGATAAATATATATAAAATGGAAGGATTTACTAAGACTTGGACTAGCATATCAATTAAGGTACATGTTATTTTGCATCAAGTTTCTTTGAGTTGTTTAATGTCTCTGTGTCCCTCAGGAATGTAGATGCTCGTAAAACCGGAAAGGTGGGGTCATTAAACCCTGTAAGCTCAGCCTTTACAAAGGTCTTATAGTTCATAAATTCACTACAGATCAAAAGGGAAAATCGTCCGATGAAATCGGTGGTCGAGCAATCGGAGCACCCTTTAGTTATTGAGACATTTCACTCAAAACAACAAAAATGAACCTCACGTTGGGGCTGGAAGAAAAGTCAGGGGATAATCAAAGTCATTAGACTTCAAATTTTGGGGAACATGGAAATATCTGTACAGTAGTTTCATGGCAATCCATCTAATAGTAGTTGAGATATATTAGTCTGGACCTAAGTGGTGGACAGACCAGAACAGACAGCTTGGCATTGCCATCCAAAACAACAGCAGCATAAATGCTGAACTGACATTTTCTATCATTGGTAAGTGCATGTTCCTCCTCTTCCTCCCTTCTATGGCCTTTCATTAATTCTGTTTCGTGGAACAATCAGGTACATTTGCTTCTCAGCATCAGATGGACTGGATTTCCATTTGAGAATTGATCACCTCCAAAAGGACGCCTCTGTTTGCCCTTAATCTCGGCTGGCCTGTATTGTAGCCTGTCTGTATAGCTGATGCCAAGTCCTTACAGATGCTTCATCATTTCCTCTTTCCAGTGCCAGTCATTTTTCAGTCTTTTAAAAAAAAATTATTATCTGCCCAGAGCGGGCACTCTCTGAGGGAGGCCTGTTTGTGCTACAGCCAGGCTCACAGCTATTTAGTGGCTCTGCTGTTTTCTTTTCTTCTCCCTCTGTTCAGTCTGAATACCCAGGGGAAATTTGTCTGTGTCTCTGATATCTTTCTTTGTCCTGCTGACCAGTTTTCTATTCCTCCTCATCAGTTCGCAGTTTGCCAACATACTGTCACTCATTTTCATGTATAATTGACTCCAAAGTAGTTTTAGTGTTGTGCTGAAAGATATACAGTGTGCAGTAAAAAAAAAATATATATATTAAAATATCTGCATATTTGCTTCTTTATTTACCTTGTTGCTATTCCAAATATATCACTGAATATTGACATTTCCTTCCTGTTGTATACTGTTAATGATATGATAGACATTAAGAAGTCAAGAGAATATTAAAGCAAACGCATCAGAACTTCAGTCTCTTGAGCAATGCGTAACAGAAGGCAGGGGGTGGGATAGTTAGCGCCAACATCCTCTTAATGCCGGTGCCAATGCTGTTTGAGTGAAACGACAACACAGTCTTGTGCGACTGCTTAGCCATCTGCCATCTGGACTCAATTGAATGACTCAAGTGTCTTAATTGGACGCTAGTAAAGAAGCTCTTACTTCGTTCACATTAAGCAAAGGTTGTCACTCATTTCTGTTTCCTCTGACATTCTGACTGTCTTTTAAAGCCAAACGTTATACGGAGATGATTTGACGATGATGACAGAGATGTGTCATCATGTTGGGCTTCATGTTCTGCCGTCTGGATAATTCAGGATTTTTATGACAACGAACGCAAACAGCAAAATTGTCAAATGGTGAAATAATGGTGATGGAGACAGCCGTGACAGTTGTGCTCCTATTTTAGCTCTGCAAGAGTGAATAATGAGGCTCTCCCTTCTCTGCCCCCCCTCTCCCTCTGCCCTTTGCTTCAGGTCAGAACATCGCGTTCCCCCCGGTGGCTCTGTGGGTAACTGTTGGCCTGGCCGTGTGTCTGCTGGTGCTGCTAGTTGCCCTGGCTGCTGTCTGCCGCAGGAAGATCAAGGAGAGCTGCGAGGAGGCCAGGAGAGAAGGTAAAGCGAATGAAAGAGGAGAGGGGGGGGAGGGAGAGGGAGAGGTGGCTCTGCACATTCAGCACCAGTGTATAGTCTCACAACGAGTACAATTCATTGGTGATGACTCTTGAAAAAGCCATGTTCAATCCTCACAGTTAGATAAAAGCCTGTTTTTGGGTTGACTTGCCTTCATTAGGGGCAATATGAAATATGAATGTCACAGCTGTGGCAACTTTGGAGATATATGCACAAAAAATGAATTCATAAAATTATTATGTGTTAGCCTACTGTATACACATTTTAAGGGCTTGATGAATAATGGATGCTGACCTATCATGTTCTCAGGCCCTTTCAACCCTTCTCAGGGCCTTCATTAAAATGCAGAATGACTCCTTAAACTCTTCACATAGTGGTCCAGTAGATGATATGCATAATTGTGACATGTTGCCTCGATCATGTGGGAGGCACAAGCAGAGCGGGAGAGATCGAGCAGAAAGCAGTGATGAGATGTTAGCTGCTCAAGGAACATTGAGATTCCAGAGGGAGTTCTGCCTAATGCGTATGGGCAGGATCTCGAATGGTGGGACTCATATCTTCAGCAAAGAGGAACATCATTACTCGGGTCCAGTAATTAGCGTTGCGAAATAGCTGAGGATCGCCGCAAGTGCAAAGAGAAAAAGTTTTGAAATGAGATAGATAGTGCAGAGCCACCAGCTCTGCTGTAATGAGATCCGCTCAGAGTGGAGGAGACATTTAAATAAAGGTCAGCCAGTGTCTGCACCACGGCCCAGAGGTTTAAAAATAAATATGGAAGTGACACAGACTCAGAGGAAAGAGTAAATAGCTCCATGGAACATATGAAATCAAATGAAATGGAAAGAGAGAAATGTAATGCAGTTCCTCCCACAGGCATAGAGGCACCTCCACCACTAAAGGCAGGATTGATTATGTGGTCGTCCACTGTCCGCCTTATTGAAATGTTAAGTCTCATTCTGTCCCCTGCCAGCAATGCTTCAGCAGTCTTTGGTGTTTTTCAAGCACAAAGCTAAAGAGTGTGAACGCTGACTTATTCACATATCATGCAGACTCTTGTACTCCTGATAGAATGGTACTGTATGAATACAGATGTGTAGGGGCTTAAAATAGGATTGGTATGCACATATCCAGAGCTGTGGGGAGAACAGGAAGCAGGGAAGTGCAACCTAATTGTGGTTGTCTTATCTTTTAATGGCGTTCCGGTGTATGGCCAGATTGAAGTTGACTCTCTCTTCACTGTGTCTGGGTAGCGAGGGTGGAAGGGTCAGTAAGAGTGGAGAAGTGAGTAAGTCATTTTTCTTACCTGTCATAATGTATGTGGAGCACCCGAATGTGTATCATAAGAGAGCAGAGCAGCTTGTGGACTCTCAATTCCTGGGGCAGTGTTGTATCTCAACACCAGCGTGGTTCTGTGCTCTCTGAGATTTTATTTCTTTCCTCCTTCACTTCTGTCCTTCCTTACATAATTACTATGTATCTAATATATGCTTTAAGCGTCCTAGCCGGGGCTGCTGCTCCATTTCTCCAAGGCACATTTTACATTTAGATAAGCATATGATTTAATCAGACTTGCGCTTGGATATCATGTGTAGGTGACATGGGACAGATCTCCCCTGTGTGACAGATGAAAGTCATGAGGGATGTTCCCCCTCTAGGGGGTTTTGACCACAGTTGTGCACATATTTCACAGGGGTTAACCCTCAAGTTTACCGCGGACCAAATGCTGTTGATTGATCGCCTTTTGTGTGCATGCAACTCACATTAAATAGCAGACACATAGATTTATTTCACTCCCAGTCTATTGAGCAAATGCTCATAGAAGCAGACATTTATAAAAATCCCTGATCAAATTATTGGCAAAAGAAAGCGGTTTGTTCCTCGTGCCTCCTTTTTTTTTAAAAGAGCCGAATTCAATCAACAAGAGTTGATATTCAAAGGGAGAGAAAATGAATTAAAACCTCCACAGCACAAATGCTTTTGTCATCAAGCCGTATGTCTTAATATGCACAAAGGTTTTAAAAAGAAGGTTTTGCTGTTTCTAGGGTGCAAGAATAAATTAATTAGACCGACTTATCAGTGTATTTATAGTACAATAGGTTTACCAACAGGCTTTTGCTTACATTTGAAACACTCACGATGTTTCAAATCATCATGAGGAGATTCAGAGTAGGGCTGCGCCACTTCTGTGTCGAGGAGACATGGAGGCAGAAGAGAGGATGATGAGGAACAGTAACAGTCTTCTGGCTTCAGTGAGTAGCTTTCTTTCCCCTGACTCTCTCGTCTTTTATGTGGTTTGTCCGGCTTTTGTGCTGAAGCCATAACCACCCTTCTTCCTATTCCCACACATCTGAGATGCAGCCAACAGAGGCATAAAATTGTAACACTCTCAATGTACAAGGGAAGCAGTTCTCACTCCCTGCCCTGTGGATGCCCCCGTCTTCAGCCTGACTTTAAATGAGCCTCTCTCCTATCGAAGCCCTGTCCCCCAAGGTATTTCCACTGCTGCCACAGTGGTGGGACTGTTGGTCGATTTGGAGTAGTTGAATGAAGCAGTGAAGGTAAACGGGCTCACACATCTATATGAATGTTAAACCCCAGTTCTGATGTGAAGTAGTGGTTTATATCGCTTTTCTTCAAGGTGCTTTTGTGGGTTTTACTCTCAAAATGTACACATTTTCAACAAGTTAACTCTAAATGGTATTCCAGACTTTAAGTTCAAAGTTGGCAACAAAATATGAAATTGTCTGCAGAGGAAAAAATTCTTCTCTGATATTGTCTTGTAATAATATGTGGATGTATCCTGTGGACTATAGTAATATGTAATTATATAAAATCTGATTTTTAAAATACAACATGGCTAACGCAGAAAGAAAAAATGTTGAATGTGGTTTGGGTCGACTTATGCATACTGTGTACAGCCTGTACAGTCAGCATGTTCTGCTGCTGTAATTATAAGGATTATAGTCTCTGCTGTCAAAGAAGATCAGGCAAACGTATAGGAATATAAACAAGGATTGTGTAGCCTTGACATTTAATTTGGTTCAATTATCAGTTTAATCTCATGTATCAGACACTAAGTATTGGATCTCGAGCCCAATTGCTGTGAAAATCTTGTCAAAGAATTAATATCAGTCGCTTGGATACCCTGTCTCAGACCTATTTTTAGCCCATATGTATGTGCGCACATGCACCCCACGTGTGTAAGTGTGACGGCCATCACTGGGTCGCCTCCCTAACTCTGTTGACAGTGGGTTTTCAGAGAGCCAGCAGCTAAAGCCTAATATGATTACTGTCTTTGCGAAAAGGCTGGATAGGAGGTTAAGGTGTGTGTGTGTGTGTGTGTGTGTGTGTGTGTGTGTGTGTGTGTGTGTGTGTGTGTGTGTGTGTGTGTGTGTGTGTGTGTGTGTGTGTGTGTGTGTGTGCGTGTGTGATATGTGGCATTTTGTGGAGCTTCGTCGTCATATAGCTCTTTCACCACAGCTTGTCCTTTTAGCTGTGAAGGATCAGCTCACCATAGGCTTGTGATGAAGTGCCTGCATTGCCTGCCTGCCTTTGTACTGTGACTCCCACTGATAATTGCTCCTCTGTCTCCCCACAGCTGAAGAGGCCAAGGAACTGGAAGAAGAGGAGTCAAAGACAGGTCAGCCAATCCACACCTGGTCAAGCTCAGCCTCCGCGTGTATCAGGGGCCTGCTGTATGTTTTTGCTAGCTCTGCTGCGCGGGTGTTCTTGTGGCAAATTCTGGTCAGCAAGCAGTTGAAACTCCACTCGTTAAAGTTCCACGTCCTTTAGCTAAAACCGTTATTGAAATACTAAAATACATTTTGGTTTCAGCACTCTGAGCAGTGTAATGATGCAAGGCTGTAAACACTGTCAGGAACAGGCAACAGTGCGTTTTATCCACTGGAGCGTGGATCAAGTGTGCAGGAACACCCGACCGAGCCTGTAAACAGGTCAATTAACTGTACACATGCAAAATCTCACGCTTGATCCAGAATTAAATTTTTTTTTATATATATATTAAAAAAAAATGTATTCGATACAGTTTATCCTGTCTTCTTTAAAAAGAAGTCCAGGTTGCAGGATGGTAGGGACCCAACAGAACAAGTAACTGAATGTTATGTTTGTTTAAGTGTGAAGGAACTCTGATGAAGAATGTGTGCACGTGAGAAATGCGACCAGCTCCAGGCTCTGGATCCATTCAACACAGCAACCCAGTGGCATAACTCTTCCTTTGTGTGTGTGTGTGTGTGTGTGTGTGTGTGTGTGTGTGTGTGTGTGTGTGTGTGTGTGTGTGTGTGTGTGTTTAAGGCAGAGCAAGAGAGACAGGCGCACTAATTTAGTGATGCCAACAAGCTGTTTTACATTATAGGTTCCCCCAAAGCTACAGCTATAACAGTGAAATCTATCTTGTCTATAAATTTAATGGTAACAAGTTCCAAGTTTCACAAAATGCCAGCAATAATGCTGCCGTGTCCTGCACTCAAATGATCCTGTTTACCAAGCCCAATTGATTTTGCACTGAGTCCTGACTAAAATGTGTTATGCATATTATTGTCACAAGTTTCTTTTTTGGGATTGTTATGTGGAACCATCCAGCAGAATGGACAAACAACCCCTGTGACAGTTCTTGCACCACTTAATGCTACACAGAGTTTGGCAAGTGCCTTTTCTTTCTAAACTAACTAGTTGGATTCACTCAGCAAAGGCAATGCCCAGAAGGAGCTATATAGAATAGACTGTTCAAAGTCGAGCATTTAGGAAAACGGATGAAAATGTCTAAGAGTATACAGCCATACTGTGAGACTGAACTAAACCAGAGTGGTGCTTCCAGCTAAATGTTCATGTCATGCTGCATGCTGACATTCTCACAATGACAGGTATGATCAGAGAGATTTCAGGAGATTGCTATAGCTTTAAAAGAAGTTAGTTTTTCTTTCATTCCTCATCTTTTGCTTTCCATAATGCTGGTGTGCTTCCTTCTCTGTGTTGAGAGTGACGTGATACTTTGCTTACTGTGACCCTATGAGCCCAGAATTAATTTTGCTATTAGCAAGCAGGGCAAGCTTCTTCTGCCTGCCCAGCCTCAGTGACTGCCCCTCACAGTCCTGAGCAGTTCTCCCTCAAGCGTTAATGTCATTAGAGTTATTCATTTGACTCCTTCTATAGTCTGATTGAATTATTTAGCCTTTCTGTGAACGGTAAAGTTAATACCATGCGATTTTAATAAGCTGAGAGGTGAAGGAGAGTCTCTGAGTGAAGGGGGACAATGACTTTCACTCTCTAATGCCTCTCTCATGAATGTTTCAGAGAGATCTGTGCAGCCAGGAGTGGGGTCAGCCATCCCACACACACTGGTGAGACTTGTGCTGCATTTCCACTGCATACTATGGCACAGCTCTACTCAACTGGAACTTACTTGGAACCGCTTTTTTTTCGATGTTCCATTAGCAAAAGTTGTGGATAGTACCTGGTGTGTTTTTTTGTGTTATCACCTCCTCGGTCGTGGTTCTCCGTTTTCGGTTGTGTTTGAGCTGAGCCGATACAAGAAGGTGGAGTGAAAACACTGCAAACCACTGATTGGTTAGAGAGACTCATCTCTAGCGCAGCATGGGACATCCTGTACAAACCCGCCATTTTTAAATAGCCAAGCAACTATCAATAGTGACTGTAATTTTTTGTATTCATTCGAACCAGTTTTTCGAGAATGTAATGCAAAACGCAAAAAGTTCAGACGGTCCTCTGTTTTGCCGCCGACGAAGGGAAACAGTGAATGTTGCGTTGACGATGACGTCACCGCTGAATCCCGCCTACGTTGATGGGGTACTACCCGCAGTGGAACATGAAATAGACAAAAAGGACCTGGTACCAGTTGAGTCAAGCCAAACCATGCAATGGAAGCAAGGCATAAATACTTCAGCTTTTGTTAAAGGGGCAGAGCATCAGAGAATAATGCTAGGAGACTGTAGTATGCCTGTGCTCCAGCGAGAAGGCAACCACCTTTGCTCCCGCCGCCTCTCGTCTTCGTCCATGCAGCTGGTTGATCCAGGTGGACGTTGTGGGCGGTGAGCTGCTGAAATCAAACTAGTGATTCTGCCTTCTGTAGTGTAAGCACTACAGACAGGAAGCTTTGTTTTGCCATCTGGCTTCAATTCACTGACAAAGGCAGAGGTTCCTGCACGAGACAAAGGAGCTGAAATGAGTCCCACTTTAATAAACCCAGGATGATGGGGAGCCACGTTTGTGTGTTATCTTAATGAGCTGTCCAAAGGAGAGCGGGCCTCCCCTTTCAAAGCCAGCCTGATTTGAACAATAACTAGTGATAACTAGGGACCTGGGCTCATTCATTTGCAATTGGGTAGGAACCTTGTGTTGCCTTTACAGCGGAGGCAAATAATGTTGAACAAACAGTGGAGCTCAAACTCTGGATTTATTTGCAGGTGCTAAAGCCAAGAGCAACCCCTTCACACACACTGACAGGTCTACACATGCAAAGGGAGACACACAGAAAGAAGCACTGTTACACCAGGCAGCTACTTCCAGGTCTGAAAAATGAAGACTATACGGAATTGTCTTAAACTTGCATTCTTTCTAATAGCGAGCAGTGGGCAACTCAGCTGGTTGTAAAAAGAAGTATGATCGTAAACATAAGTTTATGGTGTCAATTGCTAGTTTCAAGTCTTTGATACATATTCATTTTGTAAGTAATTGTTCAATTTAGAGTAAAATTGAAGCAGGTATGCTTTAAGGCGTGGCTAACGTTTGATTGACATATTGTCTGTTTTTTTTCCATCTTATCACTTTATCCCTTTCTCAGTGTTTTTTCAGTTCATGAAAGTTAATTGTACCCTACTTGGTTGCCTTACAAATGTCTTATTTAGCATTGGGTTTGTACTTAGCTAAAACCCTCTTGTGTCACTTGGTTGCAAAAAGCCAATATGGCGATATACAGTCTATGTGCTATACACTAATCTACATCCACATGCAGGGATGTGCAGTGTGTACAGTTCTTGCTGGCTTCATCCCTCACCTACCCACCTTCTGTCTGAAATGTGTCCAATAATCTGAGCATGAGGGGGCTGCAGTCACTAGTGCAGCACCTCCTGTTAGAAGCTGGCTTTAGTTTGTGTGCACTAGCCCCTGTCTCCCTAAATCCTAGACTCCAAGGAGTCAGGCCTTAGCAACAAGGCCCTGGAAGAGAGGGTTAGTCAGTGACCCAGTTCTTTCATAGACAAAGAATTGTCTGAAAGGACAATTTGACACGCGCTCTGAAAAGGGAGCTTCACGCGAAAAAACAGTTTTCTTAACCCTTCTTAACTGGAGCAAAGTCCCATGAAGGTGGAAGGTTAGGGAATGTCAGGCCGTATAAAGCTTGATAGCACGAGGAAGCCACTCTCTTTACCATATTCCGGTTCCTTCATGCAAAGGCCACCACTGAAAGATGGATGACTGTTGCTAAATCATATTAAAGCTTCGAGCCCAGTAGCTCATTGTCCTAAATGATTTGAAGAAGCTAGCTTGCTAAAGCTGTGAAAAGGTGACTCTTGAGCAGACAGCCAGAAACAACGACCGCTGTACCAGAGTCAAAGTCACCTCTGTGCTTATTATATCCCACTCTCTGTCCTGTCTATTGAGTTATTCACATTGTAATGGAAATACAGCACCTTAATGTGTGAGGAACATAATATTCACTCTATGTCTCTCATGGGAATCAAAGTGTCGCATCTTGTGTGAATGAAGTACCGTATTAAATATTTCCGCACAGAGTACGGCGGTTATGTTGGGCGTCTGTGGCTCAGTGGTAGCGTCATCCTTCAATCAGAGGGTCGGCGGTTCAATACTTGTCCATTTCGATGTGTCCTTGGTCAAGACACTTAACCCCAAATTTCTCCCGTAGGCAGTGTATCAACAGTTAGACAGTTCTGATGGGCAGGTGGCACCTTTCATGGTAGCCCCTGCCATCAGTGTACGAATGGGTGTGAATGACATTTAGTGGTTATAATTTAATTATAGTATGTCCATTTATCCATAAAAACGGTATGGTAGGGAATTGGATAATTGTAGGCAACCAGTAACAACTAAATAAATTAATTTAATGGATTTGTTTTTGCCAAACATGGTTGTTTTTGACCAATAGTAGCGCTATGTAGCAATGATTTTACAAGCGGGTCCCGTTTTTTCATTTGTGGGCGACTCAATTTGCATCCTGCAGCTTTTATACTAGTCCACTGGCAGTTGGTGGTAATGTGCCGTAATAGTTTCTCGCAAAACATGGTATGCCAAAAATGTCAGGATGTCCTGTACTGCATCTGGTCACATTTTGCAACATGCCAGCCAGCATGCTTTTGTGGCTGTTCTGACCCACAATCCTCTGTGTAGCGGATATATGAGCAAGAGAGTCAAAGTTCGAGGTGCAATGTTATGGAGAAGTAGTTTGTCCCAATTGAATGCAATTAGTACAATGGATGCAGTACAGATTAGTTAATGCAGTGAGTATGTACTAAAAGTAGAAAGAAAGCATATGTAATTATGAACACACTGATGGATGTAAACAGTGCATGCACTATTTAAGATGTTAAAATTGGCTTTGTAAATGTGGAAGGAAATGCACTCAACATGTTTGCTGAACCTCAAGGATACATGCAATGGGTTTTGGTGAGAAATACTGAATTTAATATTTTGTGTGTTTACAAAAAAACTCCACAGGGCACCTTTTAAGTTAGTTTGGTTTTCTTATTTACTGTATTGACATACATTTACAGTCCAATCCAAGCCACAGAGTATAGATTGCAGGTGGTTGAGTTATAAATGCGTACTTAAAAAACGTTCAAGACACATGGCTTTACAAGCCCAAGGCTTATTAAAAAGTTGCATAAAGTATTCTTATAACATAACCCAGTTTGACAGACCTGCAGGTCACTAACACACCATTCCACATTACTTCAGTTTGAATTGAGAGGGCCTTGGAAAGCAGCCCCCAGGCAGCTCTGCTTGACATGCCCTCCCTTTTCACTGGCAGCACATATTCAGCCACTGGGCTCTCCCAGCGGTCACACATTACCGACTAAAGATATGTAAATAGAACATTCATGTTGCCTTCATTATTAGATGTGGGTCACTGGATAACTTCAAGAGCACTAATTAAAAAAGCTCCCAGCACATCATTGCTTAGTAGTTGCACACACACTACTCAAGCACTGCACTCATGTTCCTTGCTGGTTCAGCACCATACCATAAGCTACATGTTTGTGTTTTCTCCAAGGGTGACTCTGAGAGATAGTGTTGAAGGCCAAGTTATGTACAAAGTCTTATTTCCTGTGGTTGCTTCTTTCTCTTATTTCCCACCTTGAACATGACAAAGGGTTAGATTCCAAAAGGAGATTGTCAGTTGCTGAGAAACTTTCTTCTCTCCTTTTCTCCGTCCTTTGCCTTGAGTTTGGGAAGGAACTCATCAAAGATGTGCTGCACACTGAGCTACTTTTGCAACCTCTCAGAGGTTATCTGCTGGTCCGTGAGGAAAAGGCCAACCGATCATTGTCAGAAGAGATAGAAGAAAAAATAGCAGCTCCTAAATCATTTGGAATAATGAATGTTGTCACAGTTAATAAAAGCAGTCAAACCACTCAGTGCTGTGCATCACAACAACAGGCCAAACCCACTGTTGGCTGGTTTGCATATCAGACAAAAGTCACAGTGTAAGGACTGCTTTTGTGAGAACACTGGGGTACTTTAGGAGTGAAGGCAATCCTTTTCTTGGGATGAGCCCCCTGTACAGATGCCATTTACATCCTCCTGCCGCCGCCCCCCCCCCCCCCCCCCCCCCCCCCCCCCCCCCCCCCCCCCCCACACACACACACACACACACACACACACACACACACACCCCCACCACCCCACACACACCCCATTCCCCCTTCTGTCATGTAATCTACGCTCCTCTGACAGCACAGCCAAGGCCCGGTGGGAGAGTGACTATCCATCTCACTACCCCAATCTGCCTCCCCTGTTTGGTTCCACATGAGCACTCAGCTGCTGTGACTAATTAAATAAAGCGCTGTGCCCTCTGCTTCCTGTTAGCCATGGCAAGGTTGGTGCACAGAGGAGGAGGAGGAGGGTTGCCGAAGGAGGAGGGGACACAATAACAACTACCAAGCCTGTAATGACGCTTAGGTCCATGAGTCAATAGGCAAAGTTCCGTTGATGCTGGCACGACCACTTTACCGTCATTGTATTTCTCACAGATCGTTCAATGACACAATATTGTGAGCTCAAGTATTCATTCTTGTTTGTTTTCCTCTGTTTCAGCCATGACACTACTGAAAAGCTAAGGCAGAGAGAATAGAGGTGAGTACGGTTCCAATATGTCTAAATGTGTCTTTAAGTACACCTCTGTCTCTACTCAGTACTAGCGCTTTTTTTCTGCTTATCCCAATTGCCTGGTATTCTCAGCAGTAATGCTCTGGAGGACACAGTGCCTCTGTAGGTTATGGGTAAGTGCTGCTGTAATGAGGCTCGGCTGCATTAATTCAGCAGACAGTCGGGAATATGTGAAGTCTTGACATTTTGATTTCAGGAATCACAGGGTCACTGGCTGATATGACAAATCAATTTGATTTTTATCAGGCATGCAAACACAAATTCCCTGCCCTACTCAAAGCCACTGTGAGAGTCTGATTAATGGTACACATTTGAGGTGTAAGTTGTGTCTTTCTATTTTGTTCTGTCTGAAGCATATTCTCTGTCATCCTCATGACGTTTTCAATCTGCCAACTTGCGCTCGTGAGAAGCTGTGGCAGACCGTTTTGGTGTACACAGTAAAAGCCTAACATAATAAGTTTAATAGCATGCTTTTTATGGATGTTTGGCCACTCTGGCAATTTACATTTACAAGCAAATCTCAGTCAAATATACCCAGCATTAGAGGAGAGAAAGATATTCTGCAGAACTTGCACAATATCTCTTTTTTCCCGGTTGGCATTGGTCAAACTGACACATTGTCACTAACTTAGATGTATAGTGAAAAAAGAACCATCTGAGAAGCAGTCATATGAAACTGTTTGAAAAAGTCACTTTTTAAAAAAATACGTGGCATGTGATTGGATGAACCATCAGTCAATCTAATCTCTTACCAAAGCAAGTCGGGAGAAGAGTGAAAACATCAGTTTTCTCCAACAGTCTCCATAGAGAAAAGCATTCAATGTCGTTCTTTGCACTTCTTTCAATAAAGAAATACTCTCCAGTTGTGATATAACTGATGCTATTGCTGCATTGTTGTTGTGAATGAGCAGTCGCCTCTCTATGTCGTCTTACACACACCTAAGCCACGCCTGTAGCTGCCAGTAGCTTACCAAATGTATTGGTTAAAGCACTGTTGGTTGAGTGACACTTGAATACAAACAGATATCTATAAAGATATAGCGAAGTATAAAAATGTCCCCCATAGTAGCAACATGAAGCATATTTTACAGTTTTATGCTCAATTATGGAAATCTCTAAGAAATATATGCTTATTGAAACAAATACACATTCCTCAGAGCTCAAAGGCAAATGATACTCTTCATATGTACTGTGACCAGGCATTCAGTACCATGGACAGTTCCTCTTCTCACACAGTAGAAGACGGTGCTTGAAGGAAGGTGAGCACGCTAATCTCAAACGTCCTGTTGATATTGCTTGTTGACATGGATAGATTTCCTATTTTTTTTAATGATCACTTTTTTTTGCATTTTTGCTGTTATTGGACTGTCCATACTGAAGAGGCAGACAAGAGTGCGCTCCGACTTGTATATATTTCTGGGTACTGGTACTGTAACTGGCCTGCTTGATTTGAACTGTGTTCTGTATTAGTAGATAACCCAGATAAACAACCTGAAAGAAGAGTGTTGATAACTGGGAACACAGACAAACAGATTAATAACTGGATTTTCCCTGTAGGACTTGTGGAGAATCGTTATGTAATCTAAGAAATGTGTGACAAGACTGAGAGTAAACCTCCTCGGTACAGCCACGTTACATGGAATCATCAAATAATATATACCACATGCTGTATGGCATCTCTGGAGTACTTGATGAGAAATGCGTCTCTCATGCCTTTTTTCTGACATCACTGCATCTCCCTCTCTGTGTGTTACATCCTGCTGGGCGCATGAAACGGTGGAGGTGGACCATTTTGCCGCAGTGTGGATTGACTCTCTCATAAGTGTTTAGACTGGTCAGTCCTCCCTGTTTTAGCTGCTATTCACCCCCCATCCAGATGTTGCTTGGAGACCAGGATATTTATACTTTATACTTGATCCAGTTATACTCTGTTTCTATCTTTGTAGGAGTCTTAGGGCCCTCACTTATGTTCTGCTATTTGCGTATCATCACCTGGTGTTGGGCATCATTCTTGAATTGATTTTTCTTTAATACTTCTTCAGTCTCCAGTTGTGTGAACAGCTTTCTCTTGACCATCTTGAATGTTGGGTAGCTAGTTGATTCTCAGAGAGCAAATATGATGGTGTATATTTGCCCCCACTTATATTGTCAGACTGCACGTTGACTGCATAGTTGTATTCCCTGTTTTTGAATGCCTTTGCTGTAGTAGAAGGCTGACCTGGACCTAATTGAAGCAGCAGAAATACAGCGGTAGGCAGGCAAGCATTTGCGATAGTGATGGGAGCCAGGGTGCTGGCAGTGTTGGACCCTGTGGCCCTCGGGGAAAGGAATGCGACACTCCCACTGGCCTCATGTTCACTCAACCATGGCCAACCTGTGTCAGACACTATATCCCTCCCTGGACCCAGCACATGGACCTTCTATAGGCCAGGAAAGCCCAAAACCTTGGAGCTATTTTTGGGAAAGCTACATTGCTGTAACCAACAAAGGACTTGAGTCAGGAGGGAAGGGGATATTTTTGTGTTCAAAGCTTTTTTCTCTGAAAAGCAAAATATTTCTGCCTTTTTCGTTGTGACATTTTAGAGGCGCTCCATCAGTTTTGATTTGAAAGATAATATTGAAGTTTGTGTCACAACGGCGCTGGAGTGATAACAGATGGTGTAGCTGTCTTTTGTCAGAAAATGAGACACAATTTGATAAGTTTAGTTATTGGTAAATAATTCCTGCTATTTGGGACAATTTCAAATGTATTCTGCCAATAAGCGAAACCTGTACTAGAAGTCCCCACCACTGTTTTTAAGAGTTACTTCACTACTATCTCTCATTAACATACAGTGTGGACCTACACTGTATCTGTTCACTGTTCCTCTTAGTCTTACTTTTAATAACCAGCAGTTTGGTGTCAGTTGTCTGAATACTTTTTATTGCGAGGTTGGACAGTTACAGCTTGTTTTTATTATACCCTGACTGGTCATTGCCATAAAGCCCGCAGCATGCAGAATGTGTAGAAGATGATGGAAGGTGCAGAAAGTAATTTCCTGTAACTAGCCAAAATAAAGTCTGGCCAGTATGAGTCGAAGAGAGGACATTTGTCTTTACTGTAGTATCCACTGACCTTCACCGAGACTGTTATTGCTAGGTAATATCCTGCAAGCCCCTCGACCTCTCTGCTGCTGAATCATCCTGGATCAATTATTCTACTATTTGTGTGGCGGTTTTTCTATCGATTAATACATTTATGCAGAGTGCAGCATATCTTATTTAATAGAGCCAGGCTCTGCATTTAATTAAGTCGTTTGAGAGTGAGGCGGCACTTTGTTTTCATAAACATTTGCCACATCGATATATTTGTTCATTCGTGACTTATGTTCGTCCACTCAAACTTTTATTGTTTCATTACTGGCAGCCCAGCACAGATAACATAGTAAATGGCTAACTGCAGCACACTCAATATTTTGTAGATTGTAGCCATCGTTAGTGGCTCATACTTGCTGTGTGCAATCATAAATACTACATACTGATCATTATGGCAACGTTGTGGTTCAGGGAACTTAGAGATTAGTAGAAGTCGTCGTGTTGAGTGAATAAAACTTTCCCCTGTTCTTCTACCAAGAACAGAACTATGTAAGCAGGCTTTAAAGGAGGGGTGTCAGACTTTCTTTAAAGTAAAGTGTGATTTTATACCCATAACCTTTATTTATGTAGGGAGATGGTTGGTTGGACAAATTTACCTTCCTCACCATGAAGAGTTAACTCCTTATAGGCCAAGCCCACTGAGTGAGTCAGCTGGTTATTTTCCAAAGTTCTCTTTTTAGTTTCAGTTTGCATTTCCCAGTGGAAGGATACTCAATGATTGTTGCGTAACCACAGTGTGGAATAATGCTGTTGTTCTTTGGGCGCTGGAGTTAGTGCGTCACATCACTGACTCAACTGACTAAAAAGAGTAATGTCTTTGAAGTAACATTGTCTAGAGAAACCTTACAACTTTCCAGGTGAAATTCTGCATTGGGCTGCTAAACCTCTGTTCATAATTTCCAATGTTCTTGTTAGTTCCTTTTATGTGTAAAAGGTCAATAGAGAATGGTATTGTGCAGAACCTTGGCCTCGACATAGATGGCTGCAAATGAGTAAATATTCAAAGGCAGACATGAAGGGAATAAAGAAATGAGGAGCAGCATAGACGATCCCCGTTATCTGCCTGATGACTTTTGATGAATTCCAATGAGATTCCTTTTTTTTCCTTTTTAAAGATAGGTGCAGTTACTGATACATAATAGCCCTTTCCCAGCTCTTTAAGCAGCGTTGTGAAATATTGATTTAATTTGCCCCTATATATTTACTTCAACTTTGGAGAATATGTCCCGTTGTTATAGTCCTTTGCAGTAATAGCTCAGGGTTTACTTTGTTATAGTTTTAAGTACAGGAGGCATACTATAGGCACAAGTCAAAAAGGGGTTAAATGGAATGAAATTTGAAAGAAGAACACTAGTCTAAATTAAAAGCCTGCTGCTAGGTATGAAAGATGGGATGTGAGTTTTTTAGACTAGGAGAGATAGGCTCCTCCAGTTGCTCTCTGCTGTATGTGTCAGGTGAGGCCCTGCAGACACTGATGATGTCAGACAGGACACTTATGTTGGCCTCTCTCCAGGGAGGTGTCTTGAAGTGGAGTTTGACTCACTATTCCAGTATCTGTGATCTCTGCATTATTTATGCTTTTGTCTCAGACATTTATCAGCATTTTTATACCTTGCAGCCTCATTCTACAGTACATCTCCTGTGATGGAAGAGGCTGCAGCGATGATAGCCTCTGAGGGAAGCCAATAACTGAATATAGTAGCTCATATTGATATCAGAAAACTGTAGAATGGACAAGTGTGCTGCACAGCAGTCTCTGCATACCGTTGAGAACCTTGGCAAACATCTATTCACATCAAAATAGTACATTGAAAAATAAAATATAACGAGGAGAATGCTGCGCTGGCTCCTCTTTCTTACCTTCATATTCATTTTTTAAGACATGAAACTGGTAATATGTGAGCTGTGGTAGGAGTTGCGCAGCCACTGAATCGCTGATCAATGACAGCTAATGAACACGGCAGGAGTTCTGCTCTGTTTGCCTCTCGACAGAGAGCTGCCTTCTCTAGAGAACTCTTTTTCTCCTGTTTTTGCCAGAAAAGCACAGGAGCCTTCATTCAAACCAACTGCCTCTGGGCTCAATTAACTACCACAGATTACTCATAATGCAGATGAGAGACTGTATACAGGATCAGCGGTGTGGTGATGTTGAAAAACACAAAAGAAAATGGTGCATGCATGGATACAGACAACTGGGACACTGTGGTGCTGAGACATGCCATCAATGTATAGTTGATAAAATCTGCTCCACAAAAAAGGGCCGTAACAAGCAGAATAATGTCCTGTATCTACTTTAATGAAAGTGATTATACCAATAATAAAAACAGACATTTTCTGCATGCACAAACATATATTCTTTGCAGTAATGTTATGGACATCAGATGGAGCAATGAAAACTGATGTATTAAAAGAAAAAGGCTGTACTGAATCTATAGTCTCCACGATAACCTGTAATTCTTTTTAATGCATATATATATATATAGACGCAAGCAGCAATAATGTATATTTTACAATGCTGTTGTGGGCATTAGAGAGCTCTATGGTGATGGTTTGCTTTTTATGTGGCCACCAGTCCATGGCCCTTGTCATAACATATTAGCATCACTTAACATCTCTCACTCAGGCCGATTGCTGCAAGTTTTCCTCCCTACCAAAACGTCTGCTGTGGCGATGTGATGATGTCTGGACCTTTCTCTTAAATCTCAGAATTTTTGCACATTGGAAATGTTCAATTCACGGAAACCAACAATGCTTAGTATAGTTTTTTAATCTAAATGAGTCACAAGTAGCGGTTTTAAATGAAACCCAGCCTATTTTTTTTTTCAAAGGATAGCTATCAAAGAGAGTCTGTTCAGCACCGGAGAATTTACAGATGGCACAAACCTAAATACTGAACAGTCCTTCCCCCCCGACTGTGATGGGAATATGCATGCATCATATTGCCTATTGAATGGTGAGAGGACTTTTATGTGTAGCTTTTTGAAGTGTTTTCACATTATCCTGAAACTGCAGGAGAAATTGCACATGCTCATATAGTGGGAGCTTAAACTTGCATGTCTCTGTATGCCGACTAACTGCCTCAGTGTTGTTGTGTTATTTTGTGTGTTTTTTACTGTAGACGTAGAGTAACTATGTCAAACATGCAGAGCTTTTGAAATGCACTTGATGATACTGACTTGAGAATGTTGTGGAAAGTGTTGTCTTTCAACTAAACCATCAGAAGTGACAGTTTTATTGCTTCACATGCAGCTAATTAGTGGTGCATTTGTGAATATTCAACCTGCCAGTCATTTAGAAATTTAATTTTACTCTCATTTACTCCTGTTGGACATTATTTCAAATGACGTATTCCGACCACTGTTTATAACTTTTGGCTTTTTTTTTGGCTCATTGCTGTCTCATATTTAAGCAATTACCTGATTGTCTGTGTCATTTCCATTTCTACGTTTTAGAGTTGGCAACAACAAGGTGTAGAGACGCAGTAGCGAATCAGCAATTGTGCATCAGGCATCACTGGCCTAATGGTATAAAATGAGTCCCAAACTATTTTACACATCATGAAACATTCTTGCATGCAACACCATTAAAACATCATTTAGAAAACAACTAAAAGATTTATTTGCAGAATGCAACTAAAAATGGTAACTGTCCATCTACTATGGTTTGTGGTTGTGGTGTCACTGCAAAGGGCCACATTGACCTCCCTGCATACCAATGATGGGCTGAAGTGTGCGATGAAACAAGGCGGAACGTAAACTCATGAACATGTCACAGTCCTTTAGCCGCTGTCAGGTCTTCTCAGTTCATCCTATAGGGTGACAGTCACCTTCATGCTGCATCAGGGAACGCACAGGTGGAGGACGGACGTTTATGTCAACCTGCGCGACTCTTAATATTCATCAAGATTAACATCCTGAGAATATTAGTGGGTTTTGGGTAAATGACTGACTTTCCTCTTGATGAGTCTGGCATCCCAGTGTGAGCACACAATAAACTGTGACTTCTTTTCCACTCCTTTTACCTTCCTCCTTTCTACTGAATCACCTCGCCTTTGGGGCTTACCACAGGAGTCTCTTCAAATGATCCTTAAGACTGAAGTGGAGAATCAAGATTAATGCACTTTCACGTCCCACCCAGGCTCCAGGGGAAAAAAGTCTTATAATTAACACCAGGGGGCTGCAGGCTGCTTTTGGAGAGAGGTCGAGGGCGGGGTTCCTCGACCGTAGAAAAAGAGCTGATAAAGGTGTGAGATTTTTAGAGGGTGATGTGTCCTGTTGCTTTGGAATAATAGTGGAATGGTAACAGAATGGCCTGTCAGAAAACTCACTCTGGCTTATTATTATTGGAAAAAAGTGGAGGGGCCCGTAGCAAGAGCTGCAGCACATCTGCATCATTCATAGCTATCATTGTTATACGTTTTGACCGATGTGAATTATCACTGAGGCAGCACTGCGTAATTGCCTCGAGATTATCAATGCCACACTGGCTGAATCTTTTCATAGGCAGCCATACAGGGGAACGTCTGCACTTTGTTAATTGAACGGCTTAGTTTTGCAGGCTGCCATTTTTGCACATGGTTTGTGCGGGATGTCCCGGGTCATACTAGAGAAGATTTTCTCTGACCATTGTAGTGGAAATTAAAGTATTTCCTTGTGAGAGATCTAAAAAGTATCTCAAGCCTTCTGTCTTTTAAGGATTTATTACAGGATAAGATATAGACAAATTATAAAAGAATATTGAACAGATTAATGAACAGATTAATCTAACAGAGTCATAGATTACGATACAGCTGTATAGCAGAGAGCGTTCCTTCACCCATGGTTGAACAAAGGAAGACTCTGCCTTCGCCGTAAAGAAGGCCCTTCTTAAATGCTTGTCTGAGTGGAGTATCGTCCTCCTCAGCAGAAACTACGTATCAATCAAAGTCCAGCTGTCCAGTTCCATGTGGCCTATGGATGTTTATATAAATCAGGTAACCATCTGTTCTCTATAAGGCCCTATCAAATGGAAGTTGCCGCCCTTTGTTCCCATGAGCCTGTTTATCCAAAGGCCAAAGTTCAAACTAGACAGAAAACACATGATCAACGAATCTAAGTAAGAAATAATCATTAGAAGTTACATGAAACCAATTTTCCCCCGACAACCATCAGCTCCCAAGTACTATCTCCAACCTTTATAATGGGAAAAAAAAACTAAAGGGTGCCTGTGCGTTGGTTTGAGACGCCGAGGACAAAGCAACCTGGGAATAAGACCAGTTGGCCTGTTCGTGCAGGGATTTCTACACATTTCTGCAACACTGTTTTCTGTTAATTAACTTGCTGCCCCATCCTGCAGAGCAAATGAGACAATGTAACCACAAGGAAATGTATCAGTCCTAAGTAATGCTAAAGTTAACATTTAAAAGAGTGATTTGAAAAACAGACACATGCGTTTCATTGACAAGAGTTGAATGAGAAGATTGATACCATTCTTCTTTATGATAAATATAATGCTGCAGCCAGCAGTTGGTTAACTTAGCACAAAGACTGAACATATCTAACCTAACTACATCCAATAGTAAAACAAACCCCCATCTCAACACCTCTTAACCTCACAATTAAACCGTTATATCATAATCCTCTCGTCTAACTCTCGGCAAGAAAGCATATTTCCCAAAATGTTAAACTCTTCCTTCTGTTTGGACCTCCCATGTGGGTGAGTAAGTGAGTGTTGACCAATTATACAAAGTTAAAACTCTACCAGATCCTGCTGGTCTCACCTGAGTGTAAGATTTGGTTTGAATTTAAATCTTTGTTTCCCATTGGACGAGGTCCGCTGTGACACGCCCATAACATAACAAGCGATATTAAAAAGGACGCAACGCTCTGGCCTTTCTTCTGCAACATCAGTTGTAACTTTACAACTTATAATACCGTCTTCAACATTGCAGGATGAGTAACCGACTGTCTTTTGTGTTCTGTTCTCTGAACATTTTTGGATCCTTTTAAAAATGTGGGTCTGTCCCCTGATGCCATTGTGTCCAAGAAATGAGAAATAACATGACGGAAAAAAGGGAGAGGAAAAAATAAACTGGCCTGTAAATACCTGTTAGGCCACTGTCAGATGTAATGATCGAAATACATATTCTGCTAACCTTCACCTACCACTGCCTGCCATTGAAAATCCAAATTGAATGTTTTTATTAAAATCCTTACCGCATGCTTTGAAGCTTTTACTGGTGTAGGGTTGTCTCCCTCTCCATTTTGTATCAAAAGAATTATTCATTTTGTGTCACTGCATGCAAGGGAATGTTAGTTAGCTAACAGTGGCAAAACACGTTTGTCTCTACCTGATGTGTTGTTTCAATTACTATGTTTTACTATGAATTATTGAGCACGTTTAGATGTAAATATGAATAATTACCCCAATAATTACCCCAAACATTTTTTATTTATTTATCCATTTGGCAGTACCTACGCAGCCCACTAGATGGCGCTCTCAGGCCCACCAGCTGTTGAGAATACCTAAAATAAGGGATTTGTTGTAATGTAAATGCATCCATAAAAGCAGATCTTTGAAGTATAATTTTCCATTCTCACACAGAGAAATTGTCACGGTGTGTTTGATGATCAGGTAATGATCTTTAAGTGTCACCAAGTTTAGCTTCTTTCTCATTATCCTGAATACTTCTCCAAGGTTATTCCCAAACATTTACTTTCATAGTCCCATGCCTGCTGTTTGTCTTTGATAGTTACTCAGATTGTTGTTGTTTCCGTCTGTGTCAAAAAGCAGGAGGCCTGCTGTTTTTAGGTGTTATGTTACACAAGTATATAAATATCAAAACGGGGCAAAGTTACCGACAGGGAGAATGAAATATGCCACGTACATTTCAATGTAAATGAGGAAAGAAATGGGCACGGTGTGGATTTACAACGGTTCATTAGATTGAATCCACTGTGCCGCTGTATCTTTCACGTGAACAATCTCCTATAGCCCGAGCAAATTAGTGTGCAATCTCGTGTACCAGCTGTAAATGAATCCGTCCATCAGCTTGTGTCTCAGGTGATGGAGAGCAGGAATGGTTCTGCACTGTCTCGGCTGCTTTGGATTCTCAGACGGAGCGAAGCTGTTTGTTAAACACTTAAGTTGGAGTTTACTTTCTGATTGCCTGCGTTAACAATCCCAGACAAAATCTTTTTTTTTTCCTTCTCAGGGTGGTTGTTTTGTAAGATTCTAAATCACTGTGCTGCAGATGTTCATCCAGTTTCTCCGTAGAAGTCTTTCATTTCACCTCTGACCTCTGGACTCAACGGCTAGCGAGACTCCTCTTCGAAATACAGATCTTTAGATCTCTCTAGGGGAAACTAGGGGTATTTGAATCTGATGCAAAAAATGCATGTGTGAAAAGTGTGTTGTGTTCATTTGGCTGATGGATAAGTTGGCAAGTCGCATTACCCTCTGACAGGGAGCACATGGAAGCCAGAGTGCAATTTTTAAATGTAGTGCTGCTCCATAAAACAGATATTCTTCTGCAAGTGTTGCAATATGCAAAGACTTGAATCATTTAGAATGACAGACTTTAATAACGAAGCTGTTTTGAAGCTGTTAGCAATTCCCCTTAGGGTTTTATGTAGGATTTAACCACATCACACCAGCCTGTCATGTGTAAAATGTAATAAAGGGATGATAATGATTAGGAAGTAGGAGAAGCTCACTAGCAGAACTATTTTTGTATCTCTGAGATGAAATATTAGGATAGACACAGTGAGTGCTTCAAACGCGAGGATACATGTGCGAAGAGACAAAGCTATTCAAGTTTACAGTACATCTAAATCAAGAGTGTATTCATGACAGTTCTAGACAAGTGCAGCTAAGGTCTTAATGGGACACGGAGAATGAGCAGGGTATTTATGTTGGATATCTCTCCAGGAAGCACAAATTAAACGATCCCAAAGTTTACTGTTTTCATTTAGAAGTCCAGTTGCATGCAGTCACAGCTGACCGACTTGAATGATGTATCTAAAAGCCGAACCTCCAAGCATATAGCCAACTATATTGCTTTTAAAAGCTTCAAGTAGGAGAGCTTCATGTGTGACATAATTAAATTCCACCCAAGTTAATTCAAACTGTTTAATGATGCAGGGAGAACAATTTCTTTCGCTGTGCCAGCGGTGGGTTGGTCCGCGGGGGCTACGAGTGAGGAGAAGCATTAGAAGTTCAGAAAGACACTTGTGATACAGAGGGGAGGATGTGCAGATGGAGACAGACTTGAAGGTTGCAGCATCCTTGGAAATGCAGCTTCCTGTTGGTGTGACTGTTCATTTAATAATGCCAAATTTTATTTTATTTTTGTTGATGTTTTTCTTCATTATTTTACTCTTATTTATAAAGATGATAGTAGACAATTATTGGTAATATGCACGTGAGACCACATTTTAGTGGTGGGAGTGCCTTTGATTTTGCTGTTGGTTACTGTAACCATCCTGCAGTGTTTCATTATTTTTCAAAGCTAATAACCTCTCCGACTGTGAACAGCCTGACATTATACGTATTGTGTTTTTGTGTCTTTTTTTTCCAGGAGTCGGGGCTAGACGGCGGGGAGGAGATGAGTCTGGCAGGTAATCCCACTCCATCTATCCATCAACCTGGAGACTATTTCCAGCGTCCCCTACAGAATGTCAAAGCCTCGCTGAGCAGCAGATGAGTCCATCATCCTCTTTCTAAGACTTTCCCTCAAGTTTCCATCAAAACACATAAACACATCATGTGCCATTATTTTCTATTGGCCTCCGTCCCTTTTCCTGTCAATGGAGGGTCACGGCAGTGAGTGAACACAGTTGAGTGGGGTGCCCTATGCAGCATACAGAGGAGAAGCTCTGTTTGAAACCCACAGGATGTGACAGGATCCTTCCTCCGTCGATGACATCACTCTGTATGGGCTGTGATGGGGCATGTGCCAGCGATCTCCTGTCTAATAGGAAGTGAGACAATTAAAGAGATGACCCTGCCTCAGTTGCCATCACTGTCTCTCTGCCAGAGAGGGAGTTTGGCTCTCCCATTACTCCTGCACTTGCTAATTAGCGTCTGTCGCTGGAGTAACTTGTACCTGTCAGTGTGTGCCGCTCTCCTATATTCAGTAACTTGAGGGAATTGAAATTGAATGCCAGCTAAGCTCCAACAAACTGCAAATGGTGCATGGGATACACCCTGATTCTCTCACTGACCCGACAGCCTTATATGTAAGAAATTGTTTTTAATGAACACAGAGTATCTCAGCGAGTTTTTACTGCTGGTGTGGAATTTTTCATCTGTTCCAGACAAGGGGATGTACTGGTTGTTTTATTGCATTTCTTTAGGTACTTAAACAAGTCCCTGTGCCATATGTCCATGTATGAATGCCAAAGCCATTTCTGTTCCAGATAACCCAGTGCCTATTTACATTAAAGAGACATGGTGAAACTGCCTGGTCATTGGTAATTATTGGTCCCATTCCCGGGGCCACTTTGTGCTTGTTCAGGCAGAACAAGGTCGAGTTTATTACAGACGTTTCTTCACCCACAGGATTAGCCATGCTGCTCAAATTCATCCTTCCACTTTTCCATTAGTTGATGTATCTGCCGACTAGACTATTCTACATAATGAGTAAAACATGAATTATGGTCAAAGCAATACAAATATTTCATTTCCATGCAGATCAACACTGACATGTTGAATTGTTCCCAGTTAGACGCAGTCCTATTTTAGGGCTAATCCCTCTCTGTTTGCAGATGCTCAGTCATCCCAAACATTTTACTTGTTTTGAATAATGGATTTTCTCTGTGATTGTTTGTTGCTGTCATATGTGAAATAGCTACCTTGCATCAAGTCTGACTTGTATAAGTAGTGCAGAAATACCTCCCCAACACACACATGCACAGGAGCACACACACATACTGTGTCCCCTTGCTGAGCTGGATGAGACTGTTGATCAAACCCCAGGCTGTGCCCAAATGCGCAGATCTCTCTGTACAGTAGCCCTTGACCTTGCTGTGTGTCCTCGTGGCCCAGACACCCGCCTGAAATTAAATTACAGATTAGTGGCTCCAGGCCCAAAGAGGGGTTTATTTGGTTGGCCCCTCTCTGAGAAGCACTCATTCTGGGACTTGAAAAAAATGTGGTGGGATTTAAGGAAGAAAATGCCTGAAAATGTCTGGAAGACATTTTCTTCTGACTGTGAGCACTGGAGCCAATGGTCCCCTAAAACGGAAATGTCTGCAAAGACTTCTAAATCTTACATTGCAGTTAAGAAGGGACATGGGGCAAGTGTAAATTTGGGATTTGACAAATGTGAAAAATGGTTTCTTGGAAGCAAAAGAAAAGTAAATTAGAAAGAAAACCAAAGTCGGACTGAGGGAACTCTGATGAAACAGCAGCTCACTGCTGAATGAACACCTTGGGAATTAAAAAAAAAATTATTCTTGAGAGACAAAAGAAGCAAATGCCAAGCCCTCATTAATTTGGAAGTCTGTCAAGCCTTTCACAATCCTTAATTCCAAATTACATTTACTTCAGACAACATTCAGATACGAGTGACCATCAACTGGTTACTTTAGGAAAGGTGAAGGTAAGACAACTGTGTTAATAAAGTTGCTAAATACAACTTCTAAGAATAGGTTCAGATTTCTTACTAAAAAGGGTTGCTCGCTAGACTGTGATCACTTCATTACCAGAATGGACAGGACTGATACCTATATAAATGCACATATGGGCATGTGGCTATAGTAAGACAGGCTTGATTATTCCCAGTAGAAGGCAGCACAGCAGCTCTGTGTAATCAAATGTACATCAGCGTAACAGGCAATGTTACTCTATACTTACAAATTCAGTTTAAATGTGTGCAGATACAAAGCACCATGCATCACAAGCCTGCTGCAGTTGACTCCACCTGCCAACTACAGTTCTTAACTGAACTTACTTCACATGCGTAATTGTTCGCACTTAATGTCAGCTCTCACAAGAGGATAAATAGTTAAGATGCTAATGTCACATTTTTATTTAACTATCAAAATAAAACCCTTGGCAGGGTTTGGAGTTGCCCCACAGCCAAGCCTTGGACTACTTCACACACACAGCGGAACAGTTCACAGATTACATTGTCTCAAATTCAAACACCCCGACAGCTGGTCACGGGTTGGTGTGGTGTTTGCATGTACAGGTACAATTCTTACAAGTGTGAGTTTGTACAAGTCAAGAAACCCAAACAGAGGCAAACAACAGAGATTTGTCCTAGGCAGCACAGATTTGGGTAAATATGTGTGTGCTCACATTGGCAAAAAAAATGAATATGTGCATGTATACCAAGAGACAGGAGTCAACATAAAACTACTAGTTTAAACTGCCACACTCATACATATAGGCACACTTCACCCACTAAGTTGGAGCATTTTATTGGGAACACATCGGTTGGCTGTTAGTGCCCAAAAAACACAGACTGAACAAACACTCCAGCTGTCAAATTCACTCAAATAGAATTAGGCAAAAATGTGCTATCAATGCAGACCGGATCAAACAGTTTCTTGGAGCGTGAGAGAACACCAATGCAGCTATTTTTCAGAAATCTCTTCACACTCCGCAGAGCTCACATACCCTGGCTCAGACTGTGGTCCAATCATGCAGTAGATTTATATTAGCACTTCTGCTACTCTGCATTTGACTTGATTTGAACATGAGGTCCCAATAAAGTAGTCACTGAAATGGGGCCAGATGTGCTCCTAAAATTTAGTACACAGTAAATGCTTAGTGTGCTCTTTAGTAAATATCCTCCTTTACCCCCCCCCCCCCCCCTTTGTTTAGCAGATACTTCAAGGTAAGCATGTACGTACATCCTTTCAATACTACATTCATCATTTCTTTCCCCTCTATCAAAAGTGACCTCAGTAAAATGGAGAGGAAGCAGCTGTCAGCTGGTGGCCCATGTTCTGTTTGGTATAGAACACCTGAGGTCAGTGGCTCTCAGTCCAAGTACTCCACGCCCAGAGCTCTGTCGGTTCTATTCTAGCAGTCTAATCAGGGACTGTTTCACACCAGGGACAGCAAGTGAATGCAATTAAGCATGCGGTAGTAAAGAAGGAACCAGGACCAGGATTGAAGACCACTGTGTAATTGGTTTATTCATGGAATCCTGGGATACTCTATCACAAGTTATCAAGGTGCATGTAAATAGCTTGGGCTGTGGCCAGCAATCAGTTAACTCTGGATGTAAGCGTGGTGTGTAAACACTTACTGCGAATTCTGCTCACTGTGAGCATCCTTGCATCATTTTTACGATCTGCTGGGTTTGTTCACCGCTTAAGGAGAAAACACTGCCAGCATTTTACGCTGTTTTATTTCTCCTGAGGAGGCTCGATAATGTATTTAGTATGCAGAGGCGGGAGCGAACATAAAACAGGCAAATCAACTGAGATAGTGATCCACCATTATGAGGTTTGGAAAGCTGATGCTGTGACCAATATTAATGTATACATAAGAATTTTCATGTTACATTTAAAATACATGTATTAGTTGACATTAATTAATCCAAGTTTAACTTAATTTCAATTCCAATTTCATTCTAAACATTTTGGAAAAATCAGCTATTGACATAACTTCTAGAATAACTGAAATTATTATTACATGCTTTTTCTATGGAATTATTAAAGGATTGTTTCAACAATGAGATGATTTGATAGTAGATGATTTCCATGATAGTAGCGTATTTCCAAAAATGTCAGGCTATTTGTCCAGCTCTTTATAAGGTTACCAAATAAGAAAACTAAAAAGTAATGTGTGACAGGAACATTGTATAAATGGGTAAGACATAAGTAACATGATCATTATAGTCTAACTTTGGGTTTTGGGAGTTAAAGTAGTACCAGTGCAAACACCAGAACAAATTCAGACAAATACACCTCCATGTTTCATTAATCACTTTTTTGGTGAGATTACACAAATGAGTTTAAATTACTGACCTTTAATTATACCTCCTTATTAGGTCAGTACGTATAATTTGTAAGGATAGTTGGGAAGAAAAGCTGTACGTCCCTACTCGTATATCTTCAAGGACAAAGGAGTTGCTTTCGAGGTTAGATCAAAATTCCTTGAGTGAATCACATTGTGAAAGTAAGAAAAGAAACAAAAAAAACTTGAAAGCAACTGAATTCATAACACTCTGATCCTCCACCTTGAATGGCAAGCAGCCTTACTGGGCATGAGATGTTGACATAAGGATTTAAGGGAGTAAGAAAATGAAAGTTTCTGTTGGGAGGGCAGACATGCCAAGCTACAATGAAAGAAAAAGAGACAATTGCGGTGCTGAGAATTAAAGCCTCAACCCAACATTTTCAAGAATACCAGCTGTGAATATATACACAGGGATTTCTGTATTGCTTTCAGGTTGCGCTGTCACGTCGGTCCTTTTGATATCTCTACCGTTACTCTGCTGCGTAAAGACAACTAATATTTGCATCAGCGAGATAGAGGATAAGATCATGGATCGGTACGGCACTAATAATGTGGTGGGCGTTGTACTGTCATGGTGAAGAGGAGGCTGGGCCTGAAAGAAAAGCTCTTGGTTTAGCTACAGATATCTTTCGAGAGCTCTGAGTAATTCTCTGTAGTGACAGAAAGGATAAGTTTGCGTGTTGAATCACAGCTCAGAGTTGCTCCCCTGCTACTTTGCATCAAAAGATGAGGTGGTATGGGCATCTAATCAGGAAGCCACTGGGAATCTTCCCCGTGGAGATGTTCAGGGCACGTCAAACTGGGAGGAGACCCCCGGGCAGATCAAGAACACAACGGCATGGGCAGGTCTTAGGATTCCCCCCCCCCCCGCTCGGGAGAGATGTGGCTGGGTCAACAAATCCAGGTAAGCAGTGGAAAATGGATGAGTGGAAAACTAAAGTTTTGGGCTATTCTGTAATGTCAGTTACTGAGAATGGGTGCATTACCTACTGGGTTAGTATGTACCACTGTTCTTCATCTAGCGCTCCTTTCTCTCAAAAGGGTTTTGAATCTCATTCAAAATGATTACTAATAATATTACTAAATGAGCTTTAAAAGTAGCGAGGATGTGGTCAGTGTGAATAAGTAAGTCTGCTATGCTGAATGCAGGGTCGATAGAAAAGTCACTGTTAAGTGTCATTTAATTTTGAATTGAAAATCAACTTCTGTGAAAAATGTTAATGGTTATAATTAAAATTGCACTTACGCTCCTTTTTGCACCCATGCTTTTTCGTCTGACTGAACAGCTCAGTTGAAGTGCATCCATGTTTTCGGGGTCAAAAGGAGCTAAGGCCAAACTCAGTATGACAGTTACGGGGAGATAAACACCTCACCAGTTCAGTGTATATTGTGAGTGTTAAATGGTTTATGTAATTATTGGTAATCAGTCACAATTGCAATAGAATTAACCTGAATTTTGAATTGCAGCCAGACATGAAAGATGAAGGAGATGTTTCCCCCCACAAGCAATTGCTGTTCCTTTATATACTACACTCAAAAATCAAGCACACATGCACTCATATCAGTATGCAATCTGCACAGACTGTCTACCTACACATTGAACAGGTGCTAACTGCACCTGACCTTTTTACACTTATTCTGTTGAAAGCTTGCCCACTGAAATTGGCATCAATCCTACTTTTGGCTCCTGCAAAATGAAATAAAACGTCCGAATCCCCCCTGCTAACTGAACTTGGCAGTACAGTTCATCAGAATACCATGATTTGCCAAACAAACGAGTCACAGCGCATGCCCTCTACACCAACATGGACACATGCTTTTTCAGTGCGCTGCAATTTCAACGAGCATTCTCTGATCGGTGTTCTGTAAAAAAATGCGAAGTCAAATTGTGCCATGCTGTACATGTTAGTCTCTAAAGAAGCCAGTAGAGACAGGAAGAAAAGGTCAGCTGGCCGTGATGTTCTTTAGAATCAAAATCAAAGACATGTAGGTGCAACGAGTACAAACGATAGTGGAGCTGTGCCCATTGAGGGGTGGACCCCTGGAGTGGTACAGTATAATATGTAGTTGACTGGAAATCCCTTGATACTACAGTGAACATGAAAGTAAATACCTTAATAATCAATGTCCATGAAGTCAAAGCTCCAACAAAGGGGAGCTTTGTGCATAGAACAAATTCAAAGCAGTCATAATGTATTTTTTACTTACATTTTTTTCTCTTAACTTTGCAGATAATAACACTACTATCACATGCAGGTTCCAAACACAAAATAAACACAAGTAGTTCATACAGAAGGACAATATGTGAATGAACAGCAGCTTGAACAACATAGTATAACCCAAATACTTCACAATACTGGATGCATACATGACCTCAGGCTCAAAAAGTATGGCAGAGATCCATTCCAAAGGTTTTATAGCTGAGATATTCAAACAATAAATACCAAATTCATGACTCAATATTTACACTTAAAACCGCTCATTTATATTTAAGATGTACAAATTGTGTTTCGGATTACACCCTTTATCCATTTCTATATGTTTGGATTTTAATAAAGTAAAAGCATTTCCTTGTAATGGCATTACAGTTTAATCACTGCTTGTCTGTGTCACATCATGTTGGGACATAGGATACCAATATTTACAGTTCATACTTTCCATTTCAGGTTCATTTTTAACTTTATTGATGTACACCACAGGGGAATAAATCTGAGGTTGGTATGCAGAGCCTCTGAGAAAGATACATACCATAGACACTTTGCATTAGGGTCCCAAGGCTGAAGATTTGTCAAAGTGAAATCAAATGAGCTGCTGATTCTTGTAAAGCAGTGTTAAGAATGGGGTGGAAGGTTGAACAAAGTGTCTGACTTTGACACAGGTTTGAGTTCCATCTCCTTTAACAGTAAATATTGATTTATTCCCACCATGAGGGCAACTTCTCCATGACTTTAACTAGTGTTAGTTACCTAAACATTACCAGACCTTAAATGAAGTGAATTTAGCTTTCAGAGCATTGATATAGCAGCAAACACCTATTTGTTCTGTAATGATATAGAGTAATGTCTACCTGAGCAGGGAAGGAACTCTCCTTCTGTGTGAGTTGTTATCTGAGCTTCTCCCTGCTTCGTTTACATAGCCGGGCCGGCCAGGCGTGCTTTTAGTGCATGCTAGTACACTGTAGCGTGCCCCCCGAGCTAGCTCATGGCCGCTGCTCTGTACTGCTATCATACAGTTACAGCTGATAACGGCGTATCGACCGACAATGTTGCCACGAAAGTGTAGCCGGTTCCCCCTCAGATAAATACTGTTAGCTCTGTCAGCACTCTGTCAGGGCTGTTAGCACCGTTAGCTGTGAGCTGTGAGTTGTGAGCTGTGTTGCCATGTTGAGAGCCATTAAGAGGCAATCAAAATGCTCCAAATCCCATATCTTGCACCTGTTAACGTAGCGGTCACCGATCAGAGAGCACTTGTATGAATTTGTAATAGTTATATGGGTAGTTATGGTGGGCACTTAGAAAAAGACTAACAACATACAAGTAATGATGAAAAAAACACCTGTTTCCACTTGACCTGCAGGAAGTGATCTTGGACACTACCTCACTCTCTTAGTAAAATGCCAACGATACCTGTCCATTTTTTCTCACTAGGCTCCTCAAATAAGGTTTAGCTCAATTTATTTATTAAATATTATATTATGACAGTCATTCACTGTAAATTGCTGGTGTTTTTAGTTGTATAGCTAAGTTGTGTAACACAAAAGCTTTTATTTTTTGGTGAAGCCACCCCAGTTGCTTTACCTTAGAAAACTTGGTCAATATAATATAATAAATGCACTTAGAGCAGACTTTTCCCTCCTGCTTGTCCATATACAAAATATTGAATACACACAAGATCTGGATTTTATTTGTCTCCCAACTGTACTGTATCTGCTCAGAGTTTTAATATTTCATAAACAATGATCAATCACCTACTGCATCGAAGAGCAAATAAGTAATGACACTCCTGCTTGGCCAATGAAAACTGCAGCTTTTATTGGACTCTGTGGTTGCATATTTGATTTTTCTCCTAAATTCTATTTAAAATCTCATTACCTTTAATCAGGATGAAGTGATATCATGCTAGATTCTATTCCTTTTTCAAAACAGCTTCCTCAGAGGCCCTGAAGTAAATCACTGGTCCAAACTTGGGAAAACAAAAGACAGTGCATAAGCAGAGGCTTATTTTAGCAACTGAAATGTGTGCTTTGTCAGACTCATTCAGTTGTGCTGGGCTAGGCCATCCCTAATTAAAGTGTTCTGCTCTACAGAGTCCCTGACTGGTCCTGAGCATGCAGAAGCTGTCTTATTCTTTCCATCCATCACATCTACTGTAATTACTTTTGTTTACAGTGGAGGAAACGGCAGCTGTCTGATTAGAAGTTATTGAGGAGATAACTCATAGGTAATTTAGAAATGGCGCTCAACTTCTCTCCTGGATGCAGATGAATCATTTCCTGTATGAAGTGTGGGGACGATGTAGAGACGCTCATGGAGAACGACCCTGACAAATTACCACAGGGCTGTCAAATCTCCAAACCATTTTCCTCTTGAGGAACATTGTTGTTTTCTTCCAATGGTGATGATGATGGTCTCTCTGTTCCTGAGGCAGAAATAAAAAAAGTTTGCAAAACAGTGTAATTAGTTGCACACGCTGTTCAGTTTTTTCTCATAAAGTGAAGGAATATTCTTATTGTTATATTATGTTGAAGGGCAATCTCAGTTCCCAAGTATTTTATGCTTTTAGTGAGATGGATATGGAGATACAGGGTAATAATAATATATTTAAATTGTGGATTGAACGCACATTAACAAACTGAGAACCAACCACGAGTCCCACAGTGTCATGATTGGTTCTCTACGACTCAATGTTTGACAGAATACACCATATGACTATGCTATATCACAAGATTGTAATAAAAAAAACATGTCTTTTTGTGAAATGGATACTGAGATTTACATTACCGATATAAAAAATGGATGTGCAATATCAAAATGGCAAATCGATATGCTATACCCACTTCCAATATGGGAAATGGATCCTGCAGCAGAGATATGATATAGAATTTTTTTTTTTTTTAATTCATTGCAGATTTAGAAAATACTGTAGATATTGCCCCAGTAGTACCTGTATTTTGGTTGGTTTGGTTATTAAAATTGAGCATATTTCACGTAATGAACATAATTTTTATACATTCAGAAAGATGCAACAAGTGGTATTATATAGTAACTTATTGATGTTGTATACAGTGATATATCAGTCAGTTATCACATAATAACATATACCAGAAAGTCATGATGTAGTACATAGGTTTTCACCCCACAACCCTGCTCTACCACTGAGCCACAGTCGCCCCAGTTGTTATTCTTCAGAATCTATATTGTTATGCTATTTCACTAACTCTTGCAAATTTGCTAGTCACAACATCAGTGAAATCCATGATTATTCAATATTTGCACATTAATCAAACAAATGTACCGTCATTTATTTTAATATCCCTTTTAAACACAATTTTCTTTCATCTTCTTGAAAGCCAAAATTTGACACATAATTTTTCTGTCTGAGCTATTGCAATAGATTTTGGACCAAGAAAAGCAAATTGATCGACTTGTTATTTTAAAAAAAAAATAAACCACACCAAAGATGGACCTGGTGTTTAGAGACAGTGTGGTCTTCAAGGCTTTCCTGTTGTCCTTGAGAGCTGAGTGGGTTCACTCAATTAATGGCTGTAATTGGACTGTTTGGAATATCAGCACTGCTAATGTTACTTTGACAGTGATTTAATTTGACATGTTAATCAATCATCAACATAGTTGGAGCACCCACTAATATGTTAACAGGGGATAAAAATAGCATTTATATTGTATGCAGACAACGGTGTAGCGCACAAGGCATTGTGTATGATCATAATATATTAGCACTTTGATTTATTTTTGCTCTTTCATCTTCAGCCATTGTGCCAGGGGTGTTTGTCTCAGCAATGGAGTCAAAAATAAAAGAAAATGTCATAAAATAAATAATACCTGATAAACTATTGTGTGGTGTTCTTGTAAGAGTACTTTGAGTTCTTTGTACTGCCTTACTTTAGTCTTTGGTTGCCCCATTCATTTGTTATTCAGTGTATCTTCATGTGTAAATATTATAACTCAAAAACAGTTTCAATGAACTTTCTGTTTATACAAGAGATCCCCTCCCTTGCAAAAGTGTTAGATTAATTACTTTGCTTTAATGGGCCCAACTACTGGGTACTAGTAATTAAAAGATAATGATTGGTCCCTTTGAATGTTACAAATAAAGATGCACAAACTCATTTGTGTTATTCAGGTTGTTCAATAAAAGATTAGGCCCTGTGTGGAGGTGGGGTTAAGGGTGGGGGTGCTGGGGCTACTTGCTTTTTCTGCCAAATTATCCATGATTTCCTGTGGAGTGTCTTTGCTCTCAGCAATCCATATCAGATAAACTTTGGATTATCACTCTGCATGAGAATAATGAATAAACATGTTCATTGGCATTCATCTCCATGACCCCTTTCTTTATGAATAGCTGGAGAAAAATAAAAGTAAAAGTCATTTAAGTTTTATATTGAGGACTGTATCTCTTTTTACCTACTTTTTTTGGAGGCTGACAGCTGTGTTTGGTGATGAAATTAGTCCAGTTCTTCCCTGCGGGGACTCCTCATGAATCCCCTTTACGTGTCTACTGATCTGCTGCAAATTACAGTAAAGTTATGACAAAAAAACTGAGGAGTCATTGATTCATTCAAGAAAAAAAACAAGAATTTTAAACCTTATTTGCCTCCAGAACCTTCCAGAAAACTATTTTCTATTGACATCAAACTAACATTTACAAAATGCAGCACACCAACACAACAAGTACGGCAACAATGTGTTTGGATTTTGGGAACTCTCTGGAATTCAGCATCCGCAGATCCCTCAACATGGCTGCATGTCTCAGGGGACGTTTTATTATGAAAGCTGAACCCCAGTGGCTGTCTTGATGAACTTGTTGTGGAGAAGAAATCTAAGTCTAGTTGTGGAGAAGAAATCTAAGTCTAGTCGTTGTTTTGCTTTATGAAAAATCCCACAAACCCTGCTTAAGAATGCAACTTGTGCAACACACAAAATATAACATGTTGAAATCATACAGTATGGTTTAGTGTGGAAGGTTAGTCATGGAGTGCTGCAGGGAATTAGTCCTAGCACCAAGAAATAAGCAAGCACTTTTGCATTTGCGTCTTAAAGTCAGTGTTTTTCTATTAATGACTTTTAGATTAGATGGATGTGTAAAATTGTTGCATAAAATGTTTTGTTCTATGACATAAAATATATCAATAAATACCCCTCTCATGAATTTGTTCTCTTAAAAAAGGTGGTTTCTAAGAAGAGACTAAATGAGTGTTCATTTGTGAAGATTATTTTGCTGAACAAAATGTGTAAGTGTAATGAACTTGTATTTGCCACAGAGCGTGTTTCTGAAATAATCCAAAATCCAATGGAAAAATCCCATTGGCATTATGTTGAGGGAACCAGTGCAACACATTCTGGGGTTGGCCTATTTACGTCATCCCTGCAGCACTCTATTTTCCCCGATTTCCAATCTTTATACTGCTCTAAGATAGCTAGCTGCTGGATTTACCTTTAATTTGACCACGCAGGTACAAGAGTCCTATTGATCTTCTCATCTAACGCTCAGCAATAAAGCAAATAAGAACATTTTCCAAAATTTGAAACTACGCTTTTACATTTCTATAGCATGTCAGCATTATTCAACAGTACACAATGGAAATGAGCCAAAAGAAAAGAAAGGAACAAAACCGGCATGACAAAGGCTGTTGTGTCAAATTGAAGACAATGCATGGATCATTTTTCTCTGAGCCACGGAGGCACATTCAATAGCCAGAGACTTTTACTTTGATGGTGCCTACATCAAGCTTGGATAAACCCTCAGGACTATTTTGAGGATTTAACGCCACAGAGCTTCTCTTTGAGTTCACAGTTATCACGGTAACGTTATAGATCAGTCAGCAGAGCAGTGGTTATGTAGTTTTGGTTTGTCCTCCAGTCATAAAAGGAAATATATACTACAAACATACTACATGCTTGTTTACTGTATTAGATTTGGCATGTCAGGCAAAGCATCCAGTAAAAAAAATCACATTTGATTTTCATAATTTCTAATACAACCCATGCCATTCTCAATACTTACAATGACATAAACAGGATATGTGTTCATGTATTACTCCCACTGGCTGACTGCAAAACTACTGATATATGGCGTCTCGGTAATTGACTGGGGAATTATTAAGAACAAAGTGAGGATTGCTGCTCAGGCCTGATCCACTGTCAGGAGTATCAGAAAGTGAGAAGCTATGCAGGAACTCATGAACGAAACATGTAATTAACGCCTGGTAGTTAAAGCACATGACAGGCAACATGTTACATAAAGACTCAGCACTTGTACTCTGCCATTTGCATCTCAGCAGGAGAAGAAGCAGGAGGCAAAGGAAAGCACCGCTGCGTTCAATCCTTCTTCCTACTGTTTGTAATCACTGGACACACTAGAGGCCTGAAAGGAAGGTTCCTCAGCCACATAACAGCCTGTAGCTCTGTGATGTAGAAATATGTTCATGAATCCTAATTTTTCCACCGACAGATCCGGACGAATAATTTAATTATTTATCTAAACCTCCACAGAAACGTTGCACTTACAACCAACTGCAAGGAAAAAGTCGAAGAAGATTATTTAAAAAGCATTTCGACAAGAAACTTGGATACTTTTAAGTGTAGCATCAGTCTGGGATCCTTGTGTTCCAAATGTTTGTGATGAATGCTGCTGTTCAATGGAATTTACATGTTTCATGAGTGAGTACCATTCAAACATGTAGTGTGTTTCAAGTGAAACAAAAAAAAGTATAACTTCACAACTCGTGGAAGCTGAGAAGAATGTATGTCCTAAAATGAATACAAAGAGGGTTTTTTCACATGGACTCCTCTCGTATCAGGGTGAAGTGATTTGGATTTACCTTTTTTTATTCACCCAAACCTTCCTTGTCTGCTTTTGTTTTAATACATGAGGTTGGAAAATGTCACAGGTACACTAAAAGATGCTTTACCAAACTAGGGGCTCAGAGCTGAATGGGGGCTCTGGAACATGCCATGATTGTACTTCAGATATTTTACAGTTTTGGGGCCAAGAGTGAACTGTTCTCATTGGGCCAATTTCTAGTCATGCCCCAGCCTGATATACAATTGTTTGGTCATGTAAAATATTCTGGATTCTGAATTTAGTTCTGTGGAGTTAACATGTTGTATATTGTTCATGTATCTTCAAATAATTTACAAATTTGAATACATTTTTATTGAGCTCTCTAAAATGTGTTAACGTTAAACTTAGCACATTATACGCACAAATGCACACTCTTGTAGGCCATATCTCAAGTACAAAACCTATATGGTGATTAGTAATGGAAAAGGTAATTTTGCGCTAACAATACATGGCAGATGGAGATGAAAAAAGTTGGTGCATAGCGGACACAGTTGTACTGTATAGGCCCCTGATCATAAATAATGGATTTGCCTGTTGATCTCTTCCTGTACGCATAGAAAACACCATGTAGCACAAATTAGTGGGCTTATAATCAATCCATTCACACCGTGATTAAACTGATGCTTCCTCCAGCCAATAGAAGGAGGGTAACCCATCAGTGGGAGGAGGCGTCAATTGTCCTTTAATGTAAGTGAGAGACACGCACGTACCAGACACGCTACATTTCATGGATCATTATTCAAGTGTACAATTCACCTTTTAGTTAACTGAAGCGTCATTATTGAAGCTACTTTGTAGTTAAGTTTCACCTGTTGTTGCGAGAGGCGCGACAGGTAGGCCACCACTGCACGTGCACGGTATAAGTTAGCAAACTACCAAAACATGACACTCGTAGTTAGCCATGATTAATGACGGATGAGCCGATGCTGACGTCCTTCTCTCTTGTTAGCGCTGGCGGTGAAAGACATTTGATCAAAGCTGTGGACTCCGACAAGCACACGATCTCCTTTTTATTCGAGAAAATATTCAGTGGACCCTGGTGAGTGTAACTTCTGACTGAGAGTGGACGCTCCCTGGCATTTCCAATGCCCTGCAATGCATGCAACCACATCAGTGGTTAAAAATAAACTTGTCCACAGATATAAATACTTCGAGTTGTGCAGTGTAAAACAATGATCGATACGTTGTTACATTGTACATATATTACATTGACTGAACACATTGAATGCTCCCTCCGACTTGTTGACAGATAAGTTGCAGCTGTCATGCTTCTAGAGAGTAACTTAATATTCCTTTATGTTATGTCAAGTAATATATGCATGTTTAATATATCTATGACATGTCTGTTTAAGACGTTAATATAAATCATATGTGCTCTCAAAGGGACTTTCCATTATGTAGTACCCAGGAAAGGACTGGTTGGAAGTGGGATCCTTCTCTGTGAGACTCGCCCAAGGTCTGCTCCATTCTTGTCCGGTAGGTTTTATTCATCAACTCTTTCTTTGGATGTTGTATCTGTGTGATTTCCTGACACTATTGTGTATTACAAACAAGTAGTACAAACAACATCCATACAACATACAATCATCACACCGAGATGGGAGATTATCATTGTACTTCTAACTGATGAGCTGATGACAATGCATTAGGAAAGCGGTTTTGAAAACTCCGTTATTTGGGAGCTGCTGGGACAGGGAATTGATTATCACACTCCCAACGCGTCTCCGTAAATGCCTTTTGATTTCAATACCAGGCCAACTAACATGAGCTTTCCATTAACAGCATTTACCAAATCAACCTCTTGGCGTGATTATGAACATGTTTTCCAAGAGCAAATGCTGTGATGGTGGCTAGACGGAGTGTGTTGATAATTACACAGTGGATAATGGACGGAGGGCAGTAGCACATTGCAGGAGGTGCTGGACCCAATGGGCCGTGATAATTAACCAAAATCTTAATGACACTGGGCAAAATGATTCCCCCCTGACTCGTATATGATAAATATTTAATGTTTCATTACAATAATGATGGGAATGCAAAATGCCAAACCACTAACTGTCAAACTTTTGCTGCTGTTGTCTTGTAATTAGAGGAAGCTCTAGCTGTCTCTGTCTAATTTCCCAGTGCAGCCTCTGCCAGCGTTTAGCACTCTCATGAAAGAGCGGTGACAGGGAAGGGAATTGTGTGTAGAACACTGTTGGACTGCACATTGAAGAGTTTAACATTAATTCACTACTTGGCTGGTGTGTGATTGTTTATCCTATTGACAATTGAAGGGTTACAAATCATAGACCTACTTACAAAGAACGCAATCCTTCGTGTACTTATGTCTCCAGGACAGTTGTCTTGTACAAGTGAGCTAAAGTTACGTTCCCCCCCCCCCCCTCAATAGAAAAGCACTTACAGAATTTACTTATTCTTGTCACAGTTGTGGCCAGATGGACAAATGAGTGGGCATCTTGTAGAAATGACAAAGTGAACCAGAGTGGTCTTATACAAACACATTAGTCAAGTTATTTTGACCACCCCGCCCCTGCGAAAGCTTGCTCCACACAGTTGAGAAATCCCAGTTCAATTTCCGTCCTGGCTGCTTTAACCCACATATACACCAGAGGGAGGGGTGATCAATACACTGTACTTGGCTATCATTATCAAGACTTATACCCCCTTCAGCACAGGGCCCATTAAATCAGAGGACCACATTCTTCCCGCCCAGTGTCTCAAACCCCGACTCTCGAGTCACATTAAGGTTTGATTTACGCGTCTTTAATGACAGGCCACCCTTAATTAGCTGATGGCGCAAAAAACACAGCGAGTGCTGAAAAAGGATGACCGTCTAATGCTCGAGCTGATGTTTGCTTCGGGCCGCTCACGATCTGTCAACCGTATCAAGCCGCGCTCGCATTGCAAAAAACAAGCTTCCTCTCGAGGCTGTGGCCATACCTCATATGTTGAGCCGTGCCAGTGGCAATAATGAATCCTCGCTGAGATGCCTGATCCCTCGCATCAATTCAGGGTATCGGTTATGTGAGACTTTTTGGTCTGCAGCAGAGTCTGTAACTTCTCTTTCCTGAAGTATTTCGCTGTCAAACCGTGGACTCTGATGACTTCTTCCTCCCCTTGTTTTGGTCACAATTCATTGGTTCCAGCCTGAGAGGCTCTCTATATCATTAGCAGAAAAATAATTTGGTTAGTTTAATGGAGTGACTTAGACTAACAAGTTGTTGCAACAAGAATACCCTGAAGTGACTTGAGATGTATTACCACAGTAGTAGCGGCTGCTCATTAGCTCTGTGCAGTGTTATTGCAGTTAGGCTCATAAGAAACCTGCATAATACCCATGCATGGCTGTAAAAGAGAGACTGCTGATAAATTGCATAATAACCAGATTAGCAATATGTCACACTAAGCCTCTGGCAAACGGCAAGGGAATTGAGAAGATTCTTCCCTCCCCGTGAGATGAGAAAGATATAAATAGAAACCTTGAAGCACAATTTGTCAAGTTACATGAGCAGAAATGCATTCCCGTTTTCCACCCCACCCTAAATATGTAAGTGTCCTTTGAAGCAGATTTCATCAAGTCATTATGAAAATGGGGATGCGTCTGTGAAAGCATTGACAAATACCTTTAAAGGGCACATTCATTTAAAAACCTCCAGTTTGTGAACTGTACTTTTTATAGTGTGTGTGACTGCAAATATGACCCAGGACAATCAAAAGACATGACAAAAAGACAAACTAGCTATTGCAATGTGCTAATGTATTCCATTAGGCAAAATTACGTCTGGTTGTTTAAAATGATCATTTTGGGTGTTTTCGAAGATAGAAGGGAAATTGGATTGTGCACTTTTGTCAAGGTCAATGGCCTGGCTGAACACTTTGGTCACCAATAAAGTTGCAATAGTCATAAAATGTGATGAAAGGCACCAAAACACTGTCTTCTACATTACAATGAGACTTATTTAGTTTTGATTTATTGCTACATAAACAGTACATGAATGGAGGAATTTTTCAAAAGGAACATTTTGCTATTCATAAGTCACTCCTCGAAACACAATATATGTGGCGGGGGACAGAGAGAGTTAGTTTGCTGAATGAAAAATGCATCAAATTATTCCTATTTTCATTTTCGCATGACAATGCTGACACGGGACCACGTGTTATAGCGTCCACATGTTGAACACACGGACGCATTTTTTTTCAAGTTACCTCTCCCTGCAAAGTGCCATTGTAATGAAAAAACCCCCATAATTTAGCATGCTTTTAAAGCCTCTCTTTGAGCTTAATTTACAAAGCATTTTGGTCCTCATATTCTGCTTCCGAGACGTGTGTTATTAATCAAACATGCTCACCGGCCTGGAACTTCAGTTTATTTATCATCACTTCTCCACCTTTTTATAAAACAGTTGCATACTTGGACAGGTATATTAAGTAAGGGGGTTTGGTGTGGCGGAGAAGAGAACATTTAATCAACCTGTATTCTATAGAAATATCAAAGACAATAAACAAAGAATAGGGAAGACACAAAAAAGTGTTCAGGGGGCCTCAAAGCAAGAATAAGACAATACTGTACCTGACTATTTTATAACTCCATAGAAAGGATGTAGCAATATTGCTGGTTTTTACTTGAATTCAGATTTGACATTCGCTGAGCTGCTAACGCACTAGCAGCAATAACTTTTCTTCTGTTTACTTTTATCCCATTCAGTCTACTTCACTTCCTTACAGCTCAATTCAGTGATTTACGTTGGATTGGAATTTTCAAGGCTTTTTCCATTTTAAATGTTATTTATATTTTGTGGAGGTTTGTGTCACTTTCATAGGAATATGGACATTTTACTTTAACAACAAATCATGAAAATATTTTAGCCCTGGTGATTGTCCTTATGGAATATGTATGACGGAACACAAGTTCCATCTATCGAGAAAATAACGAGCGTTATCCGATGGCTGTGTTTGGAGGAAGAAGAGTAGATGGTAGGCTTGCTGTTGTTTAGTCCTCTGATCGCTCAGTATTTGGGTAATGAAGCTCACTGCAGGTTCGCTCCTACTTCTCAAAGGAGCTACCTCCTTAACTCTACCTTACATTGCTTCCTGACAAAGTAAAAAATTGGCCATCTCAACCTTTTTTGATTATTTATAAAGCACTGTTTTTCCAGTGTGCTTTCAGTAGTCTATACTTTACTGGAGTGGAGAATATAGTTGGTTTGGCTTCCCGGTGTCAGCGGAGCTGCAGTGTCTCTGTTCTCTACAGGGCAGCAAATGAAAAACGTGTGTGTTCCAGTGACGTTGCAAACAAGCCAAGCCATGAATTTAGAACAGGATATTGGCTAGAGGGGAGCTGTTTGGAAAGTAATTACATCAAAGGCTGTTGTGGGAATATTTGCCACACAAAAATTGCTGCTGATGATAAGCAAGGCCCCACAAGGCAGTAATTAGGGACTCCTGCCTTATGGCCAGTGCATTGTGGCTCTTTCCTAATAATTCTTCTTACATTTATGAACCTGCCAATGTATTAGAGTTACGGTGAGGGCTGAAATCGGTCTGTGTTATTGCCTATCATGCCTCCGAATTACACTTTTTTTTTTTTTTTTTTTTAACTTACTGATCCTCTGGAACAAGAGTTTATGTATGTTGTTAGTTTGGATCGCTACATAATTCTGTGTTGTAAGCAGATTTTTATCTTGCCCTTATCTCTGAGCAAAATTGTGGTGTTGCATGGCCCCTGTCTTTTAAGCTTCCTGGATACTCTCATTATCTTACTGTAGTCTAGTGAAATGAAGTGAGCTGTGTGCTGATGCTGCATCTTCATCTTCTACGATGCTGTAGAGCCAAATCAGCTGCTTCAGAGTGCTGGGATGACCGTATTGTGTACCTGTCCTGACTGTGTTTAGCCTTTTTAATGGTTGAGAAGTGTGTGTGTGTGTGTGTGTGTGTGTGTGTATCTGTATTTTTGTGCATGAGCTCCGTCTACAATGTTCTGCTACACCCCCCTGAGCATATAGAGCCTGTCAGAGGGTGTTGACCTACATAGTCACCGTCGAGTCATGGATACAGAAATGGGTTTTGACAGCCTTACATAGTTTTGGTTGGCCAGAAATGGTAGCTTATCCTGGTTGGGCGTCCATGTGCTACTCTGTGTGGGAGGGTGGTCAAGTCTGTTTTCACAAAAATAGGATTACAATAATTTTGTCTAGTTAAATTTGTCAGAGAAGCTGGCTGAAATTCCATCATCACAGGTTCAACCATCCTCTGTTTGCCCATTCGCACATCATTCTTGTCATTTTGTGCTGAGACAGCACACAGTTGGCAGTGAGTGATGACAATCAAGAAATTTAGCTAAGACAAGTACCCTTTCTATTGTGTAGTTTGCAAGCTTTATTTTATTCCACAACAGAAAAAATATGAATGTATGCTGTTGAATTTGCATGAATATTGCAATGGTTTGCAATCCTACTGCACCACTGCGGGTTTCAATAATGGTCAATCTCCTGTTCTCCTATAGGAGAAAACTGTTGTTGTGTTGGAGGCAGAAAGTCCCAAAGCAGAAATATTGTATGCAGCACCTGAAATATATTTCACAGGAAGAGGATGTCCCATTTTATGTTTAATTTATGTTTCAGGCAACATTGAAATTCTTGTCTCCATGCTTTTGAGTAATGGTGCACACAAGACAATGCTATCTGTGCACTTTGTAGTATATATATATATATATATATATATATATATATATATTGTTTACTTAAGTGACAAAGAAATATGTTATTGTTCATATTTGGGTACATTACATATGCACAATAATACCAGTGTTGCATATGCTGTAAAACAAGAAATCCAGTCTTTATTATACATTATTTCATAAATTGACAGGCCTCCATAATAATCCTATGTGCACCATATAAAATAAAGAAAAGGGCGTCTAGATTTTTTTTTCTTGAGGAATAAAAGTGCTGTGAGCTATTTTAGGGGGCTCAGTGTGCATTGATCCTTATATAATCTGAGTGAAAGTAATTTGAGTGTTTAAACTAGAAATCTGCATGGATTAGCCAAACGTGCAGAAAAGCACATGACGTCATGAACTTGTTCTACCAGAACTTGTTGCAGAGTTGGAAGATTTAATTGAAGCTCCTATGTGGTGTGAGTCGTGATCGGGAAATGCGCAACACAACCCTAAAATGAATGCAGATGGCGTTCACGTATGATTGCTGCTTTAACCAATTGAAAGGTATGACCCCTGATACATCCTTCAGGAAGTTGTAAAGGACTGATTAACAGCATCCCAAAGGGGACACCTGAGGCTCTGTGCGAATTAAAATTACCGACCGTATCTGTGAAAAATATCTAAAGTGAGATAACCGAAGGCAAGGTTTATTTTTGTGATCACACAATATTAACACTCAGAGAATGACGTTCCAATTTGAATTTAAAACATTTGTCCAATCATGTATCAAAACTTTTGGTTAGAATCAGGGAATAGATACAAAGGAGTGCAGACTCTTGATGCGTGTGTGAAACTTTATATCAAAGTGAAGTGAAGTGGTTTATGTGACGTCAGAGAGGTCTGTTTGTGCTTAACTTAAGCCTTAAAACTTTTTTTTTTGTCTGTGCAGTGCTTTTAGTTAAAGAAAATATCTGCATGGGCAGCAACAGGAGCAGAAATTGAAGCCAAAACTACACTGTGTCACCTTATCTACAAAAAAACCTCATCTGTAAACTCCACCCAGTGTCAGCAGTGTGTCCACACGCCCTGAGCTGATGATTAAAGTTTCTTTATATGATACAGTATTCAGAGCGTTAATATCGCATCAAACAGCTCTTTGTAATAGAGGAGTCACACAGCTGGGCCGGCCATGCGTGCCTATTAGTGCATGTGAGTGTGCCACACTGGCTAGCTCAAGGCTGCCGCTCTGCACTGTGCTCACACGGCGGCTACAGCCGATGATGACATCCTGACCGCCGTCGAGGAAGCGTAGCGCCCACCTCTGGCTTCCCCTCAAGTAGAAAGCTGTTAGCTCTATTTGCACCGTTAGGGCTGTTAGCACTATCCGCTGCGAGCCGTCGGCATGTTGAGAGCCATGGGGAGGCACGAGATGCGCTCTGAAATTTGAATTTAACACCTTAAAGATATTAGAAAGGGTAAAGACTTGAACTCAGCATTGCTACAGCAGCTTTTTAACTTGATTGATTTTAAACAAACTGTTCTGAATTACCCCTCAATCAGATGTCACAACCTGAAGACATAATAATATAGAGTGTACTTTTTTTCTTTAGGGTCTGAATTAGGCGTATACACTGTTGCATATATTAAGTTCTAGACCTTGGCATAACCATCCGGATTTTGTTGTGATTTTTTTCCCCAATAATCCATCTGCATGCAAATTGGGTTGATTGTCTTCTTTGCAGCGGTGCTTAAGTTATAATTAGACAATATTTTATTGAGTGGGCAAATATGTAAAGATCTATCCAATCAGAGAATGTTAAATTAAACGTTTTTTTACATTTATTGTTTTTATTGATTGACTTGAATATGTTGTCATTGACTACAAAGCTTAATATAGCATAATTTTGTCCATGACTCTTGCTCCATTGAACTGAGCCCAAAGAGTAACTCAAACATGGTTCAAATGGTATCCAGACTTAAATGTCCCAGGAAACACATGCATGTTGGACATACAGTACTGTGTCTGTGAATAACACAGACTTGCAAAGTTACATTTGTATTGAATTTGTATCCCAATGGTTTGTTCATTTGTATGAAAATAGAACTTATGAAAGATTGAATTAGACTCATTATTTTTGGGGCTTTTGGAAGTACATTTTAATTTCACAGTTGGTGAACATAGGGATAATAGCAACAGACAAGTGCATTGCAGTTCTATTTGTTCTATTGTGAAAGAGAGAAAAAGAGAAATTAAAATGCGAGTGATCAATTAACAAAAAGATGTTATTATTTTGTGCGTTATTTGTGTTAACTAGGTTTGTGTCATGTGCTCTTGTGTACCAGAATAAAACGTGTGTGTATGCGGGAGTAGAATTGGGATCTGTGTACAGAAACAGATGTTTTCTCAGGGGGTGTGTGGCGCGCTCAGCAGTGTTTGGAAAAAGGTGCACGCTGTGCTCGCTGTAATTGGTGCATGTGTTAAAGCCAATCCTTGCCGAGGTCCCTTGTGCAGTCTGTTATCCTGCGTCCCCACCTTCATCCCAGTGGATTGGAATCCAGGTCATTGCACGTCAGACATAGTAGCTTGCCTATAGTAACTGAAGGGGATACAGGGAGACCGAATGCACTCAAAGACACGGATTTTGCCAAAGCAGTTACTCCTTGAGCTCATCTTTACTGTGCATGTTGATCACATTGGTGTTTGATCCCGGATCCCATGAATAAAGTCCTAGAAATGATCTAGTGAAGGTTTCTGTTTCTCTTGAACAAACTGCACATTCATCTCACTACCTCTGACTTTGATCTTCACAGTTGACTTTTGAGTCGAGTTTGGTGACTCTTTAAACCACGAGCATCTGAGAAATATTTGCCACAAAAATGCATTAACGCTGTTTACATTGCACATTTACTATGACGCATCAAGGGGTTTCAAACTTCACATTGACGGGTTGAGGAATGTTGTTTGCAAGGTGAATTCCTCTTGTAAAACCATAAAAGAACTGCAGTTTGCAACGTCTGCTGTGTCACAACAGATGATGCTGGATTGACGATGTCAATCTTTTTCACACTTGGGGAGTTTCAAGGTGAGACTATGATCATTTAACTGGCAGAGCAGAAGGCTAACTTGAACTAGCTAAGTAATAAAGATTCAGATTCATAAACATGCTGTGCAGATTTCACAAATATAATCACTTGGACAAAAAGCTATCCTTATTTGCATTTATTTTATTTATTTTTATTTACCAAGCATTTATAGAATGTCAAGGGGCACTGGGGCGTTTGCAGTGGAAATCATGTGGTCCATTTTGTGTGGAGTTAGGTGGACGTTTTTCCTCCGGGTGCCTCGATTTCCTCCTGTAATTCAAGGAACTGCATGTTTAGGTTAACTGAAGATTATAAACGGCCCCTAGACACCATGGAAATGACTGTGGTCGTGTTTCCTATAGGGTGATCAATTCTGGATGGATGGATTTTTCTGGCAGATGTTTTTCAGAATTTCTCTACTGTTGGTGATACGAGTAAGCTGCAAACCTCAAAACAAACTCTGCAAATCCATCCAGTAAGACAATATACATATATATATATATATATATATATATATATATATATATATATATATACAGTACATAAATGGGCATATTTACAATAGATAAGGGCCTTGCAGTTGCTTTACAAAGCACATTATGATGTTGCTGCAGAGCTTCAAATAAAAATGGATATAAACAATATGACAAACAAAGAGATTTGGAAAAATAATGTGTCCACAGTGTGTAAATGAACAAAGCATAACATAGTATGCTGTAGAGCATAACAAACAAAAACTGCCATTCTCACTGTAAATGCACAGCAATGGGATCTCATAATATTATCTCTTTTCATGTTCACATCCCAAAACTCTAATTCACATATCAATAGCTGGATTCTTACTGTGTGAATGTCCCACACCAAATGGTAAATTGGTAAATTACCAAATGGTAAATTAATGTGAATGATACATTCTTCTTGTAAATGTATCCTTTGTGTGTGTGTGTGTGTGTGTGTGTGTGTGTGTGTGTGTGTGTGTTTTAGAGGATAAAAACCATCAACAGAACTGCAGTCATTTACTGTACGACATAAACTAAACAATGGCTGTCTCCTCATATTGATTTGCCAGCGCTAATGATCAGCGAGAAATCTTTCATAACAGCTACTGATATTCCACAAGAGATTTATAACATAATGCCAAAATTCCTTATGTTTTTTTTCATTGAGGCTCTGGCAGCTGGCTGGTTATGATGCTCCCTCTGTGCTTGTCAGATTACAGGCAGCCTAGACCCTGAAACCAGGAGAGTATTTTTAGATGGCTAATAAGAATTAATTTAAGGCGGCGCCTTGAGTTGAAACAATATGTTCAATGCACAACACTGTCAAGGCAGAAAAATGGGGAGAAAAGTGAGCAAAATGATGAATTACCCCCATGTCTTTGTTGACTATATAAATAATAGGAGAATAATAAAAAATGGGTCTGGTTCATCTATTACTCATAACCACACGTGAAACATTAATAGCTTGCCGTGGTTTTCGATCATGTCACACTTGAACTACAGCAACTATAAGTGTCTATTGTATTGAATAAATATTTCAAACTTTGACATGATAAGGCCCTCTTCCTGTGTGTCGCCTCTCCAAGGCAGCTCTTTGATACCAGATTTCTCTTTGCTCAGAGACGTCATGATCTGTCTCTGACCCAAAAGCACCATCTAGATGCACTGCAGCTTCACACGCTGCGGCCAGCTGTCATATGTAGTCATATAAAACACATCTGAACCATGCAATATTTATAGTGATATCCACAAAGACGCTTCCACAGACACAACTGTTGCAAACGGCTCTGCCGCTTTCACGATAAACCAATGCCATTTATAACAGACCTCACAATACGTGGATGGAGATCTTTTGAGCCACTTGAACATGTCCTCAATTATATCTAACCATATTCAAAATTGCATGAGGTTAGAAAGCAACATTTGTATTATAGACATGAAATATGGTCCAATGAAAATCACTTATGAAGAGGGAATAGCACAATACACTTTACTTTTGCATATTCATTTTGCATTCAAATTAGACTTTTTTTGTTTAAGCCAAGCCTAAATATAAATATCTAATCATAACTGTAATTGTTTAATCTGTAGTGGTAATTACTCCCTTTACATACAGTTTAGTATGTGACTACACAAAGAAACCAGAATCATTAAGGGATGACTCAAATGGAATTTTAAGTGGCATCACTGCCTCAATATTGCATTGAGGTGATCATTTTTTCCATGAAAATCCTTTTTGAAAATTCAAGCTTTTTCTCTTTGATGGTACCAGATGGTGCTATCATTCAGTTGCAAATGAAAGCTTTGAGAACAGCAGTGTGTTTTTAAAATGACCACTGATACAAGCTCATGATAGCCGACTGTAACGCAGCCGGTTGGAAGTAGTGTTTGATAAAGCAGGGAACATTTGTTCTTTTCATATGCCTCATCTAGAAACATAATCAGTTTCTTAAAATTAGTGATGGGAGGCAACATGGAGGCTGATGACGATAAGACAATATGCCATGTGTGTAGAATTTAAGTCCAAGACAAATTTCACTTTTGGGACAATAAAGTATATTGTATTGTAAGAAAACCATATTTTCTGCAAAAGTTTTCGTCGTTTCACATAACGTATTTCTGTCTTTTTCTTTTTTCTCTGTGCTCCTCTCACTGGTTTGAATGGGGCTCTGTTGGGAATAATGAACTTCGGTTTTGGCTTTATGTGGTAATAATCATTTTTCTACAGAAATACTGTTTCGAAACCAACTTTTTTAGATTTTAGAGGGCAAACTAAACAAAGTGCTTGTTTAAGATTCGGAGATCAGCTTCATGGTTTACAGAAACCAATGTTGACTGTCCACAGCACTGGTGGAATACATGACCAATGCTGTTGAAACAATGATTTGTTTATAGTGCTGAAGTTGTCAATTGTCATTTTAATAGCAAAGGTGACGAGGCCTGAGGTGTCAGCAGCTGTTACTTTCAAATGTAAAGCTTGTCATCATGTCAGTCTAAATGTCATGTGCAGCTTGAACAGCGAGTGCCAATCGACAACAACAGGACACGGACACTGAAAAAAAGAACATTCATGAATCGAGTGAGGGAGATGGAGTAGATGGTACTCATCTACAGGGCCAGGTCACTGCCACAATTAATGGCTGGTCAATTATTTTAGTAACCATGGAAAGAGAAGACATCTCAGTAACTAGATATTGACCTTTTTAAAGATTTAGTGATGATGGCTGTTTAACTTGCATAATTGACTCAACATGCAATAGCACAAAAGCAAAATAGCGATGTTACTATGGTGTGCCTCGATTATTGCAATGAAATGCCACCTGCACACTGGACATAACAAAGGCTTTATTTGAGGCATCTTAGCATTTGTTCCTGGTGAAAAACGTTAGAATAGAACTTGTTTCATGAACATTGCATTTGATATTTGTCGGTAACAACTGATGTGGGTTTTATAGATGACCTCAGCTAGTATGCCCATATTATCCTGTCGTGATCCACTTTCAATAGCAGTATGATCTGTGTTGCTGTTAGATTGTACTAGACCGCAGCATTCTCTGTAACCCGAGAGATGGTTAGACGTAAAGTAAAAAAAAAGGCAAACCAATGAGATTTTCATCAGCACCAACTAGCATGATGGCAACAACTAGAAAAAGAAACCACGGGTTAAAAAATGAAATTTAAAATGTCATGGATGATTGTAAAACACATTGTTGACTTTAGTTATGCTACATCATCTAATGACAATATTTAAAAAAAACCTCTCCCTGTCTACAAATGCTGTATGTTTAAGATGATTTTATATTGTTAGCATGTGAAATATCATTTTATTGGTATGGAGGTGGAATAATAAGCCATGCAAATTGACATAACTATAATATATACATGATTGGAAAAAACAAGAATATAATCTGATTAGTTTCACTTAAAGCCTCTTTTTTCTTTTTGTAATGGCAATCTGGTACGTTGAGGTTGAGTGCTAAAGCAGTTGGCATATATCATAAATGAGCAGCAGCTACAGAAAACCAAATGGCTAAGATACAACAATAGTTACCACATCTCAGAAGAATAGCTTCAGTGCATTATGGTAATTCACTAATGAGATCAGTTCTAAAATGATTACAACACAGCTGGGAATTCTTTTCATCTGCCTTGCATGCTTTCTTTTTTTTTTGGGAGGGGGGTTATGACGTGGCACGGTGCCACAACTTCACCTTGAAGTGCTTTAACACCAGTTAGATGCCGAGCTGTCATGCTTGGAACTAACCTTCAGGAAAATGTAGCTGTGGTTGGAAAAAAATATATATGAGGGGTTGTGAGCGAGAAAGCGGTTGCCATGGTAATGCAGCGGCGTACGGGCCGGGAGGTGCGGAATGTTGTTTCTCTGGGCCACAGGACACCAGACGGGGTGCGGAGTAGCCGGGGCTGTAATGAGCAGTTTGACGGGCCTCGGTGCTACACCCAGGTTTGGGAATTCATGGAAGCTCCATCCCTTAAATCCCTTTTTATATAGGCCGGGTTTTTAAACACGGGCCAGGATTGCATTCACTGAGCGCAGATTATAGGCTGCGCTTCATATGCAGATGAGTGTGTTTAATTGTCGCAGCGCCTAATTCCTAATGTATGAGTGGAAAAGGAAATGCATTCGAAGATGTGTATTCAAATGAAATATTCAAGGCTTCTAATGAAATATTCTGTCAGTTTGGAGTTTCTATGGGCAACTGTGCCAGTGGAGCTGCTTTTAAGAAGAGAGGCACGCTGCTTTAATGAGCCTCTGGGCAGCCTAAGCCAGCCTTTTAAACTCTGCCTGTTTGTTTAGTGGCCTTTTATTATTGCCTACCGTGGACTTTTCACTGCAGGATGATGGACCAGACATTGTATTAATAGCTTGTTGAAATCCTTTGCGCCCCATTTCTGTCGTGACAATACGCAGGATGAACATCCGACATTTTTGAAGTCGGCTTCCACGTCTTGATCTGTATTTCTGATATGCTCAGTCACTGTTTAATCCTTTCCTGTGGGCATAGAATATTTTGTATTTTATCTCTGAAACATATTTTCAATTAACAGGGAGATGGAAATTGATACCCCATCAAATTTGATAAAAAAAAAAATAGGCGATGATATTATTACAGTGTTCTTCTTTCTTTCTTTTTTTTACATGTTACTAATGGGCATATCTAGATTGCTTCATTAGAGAAACACTGGATATGTTAATTATGCCAAGAGGAAAGGAGCTGGAGTGTTAAATTACTTCCCAATGCAATGGCTTATCCACTAAAAACAAGAGGAATTCTAAAGGTTTGAAATGTAAACACAAGGGTAAAAAGAAAATTTGAATAACGGGCCTCGATTGTGTCCTGAGGTTAAACTGCAGAGAGGAAGAGCAATTTTTACTCTAGGGAGGTGCTTGTCAATGTTGGCTATAAAACATTTCCTGTTGGCGCTTTAAAATAATTTCTAGTGGGTGTACTAATGAAGCAACTGAACTTTTGATTATACAATGCAATCAAAAGTCTTTGTTAAAAAAAAGAAAGAACTGATACTACATTCCCCTCTGAACAGTTACACACAGTAAATCAGCACCTAATCACCAATTTACTTGCTTTCACTCTGAGGAGAGCTGTTTCATTTTGTAAGTTCACTGTTAAGTTATGAAGACCTTTTTCAGGAAAACTGCACGTGGCAAGTTCCTCTAGCTTCGTCCCTGTGAGCTGTTCAGGGAGTTATTCAGAAACAAAGACTTGTTGCATTCACACTAAATACTCAATTTAAGTTTTAAAAATATTAGTGCAGAGTCTGCGTTGGAGCAGGGAATAATGTGCAATTGTAAGTAAATTCCTTAATTTCACATTCTCCTACAATTTCACATCTGATTTGTTCAAACTAGCAGGACTTGCTCGCAGGCTGGTCTTGTTGCTTACAATATAGCTTTTTAAAAAAAAAAAAAAAAAAAAAAAAAAAAAAAAAAAAATAGAATGTTTTTTTTATATTTTAGTCCCTGTCAAATTGAATTAGTAGACACAGGAATCACACAGTGACAAATGAACAGTCCCGTGTTCATACACAGATGTGTGCTGGTAGAAAGAAATAAAGACAGGTGAGACAGCACCTTCTACAGTCCTTTGTGTTTGTTTCTGTCTGGAGCTCAACGCCAGTGGCTACTGACAGTGTGTATTAAAGATTTGTGCGTGACCAATTCAAGTGTCGGAATTTCAAACGGTTTTGAAAAGCTGTTGGTGATCCCAGATATTTGCCAATTTATTCAACTGCGTATTGTTAATATAAATATAGGCTACTCCACCGATTTTAAGCAAGATGAAAGCAGAATATCCATTATAGTTTTATAAATGTCTGAGCAACTAATCTGAAAAGCTACGTGCATAATAGCCTGTATTTAATATAATATATAGGATCATTAGTATCTTTGTTAATAATATTATTGTTGGAGTGCCGAGGTCAATTGAGGCTCAGATGTAATGTGACACATCTGATCACTGTCTGGGTTGAATTCTGGAATAAATTCCCATGATCCCCGGTTTTTGAAGAGATTGTTGATGAGGTTGGGGGGGGCGAGTAAATACATGGATAAATGGAAAAACAGTTTGACTCCTTTCAGTTCACCTGTTACTATGCTCTATATTTGAGAATGCTTTGCTCAAAGATCCATGACCTAGTTATTCAAAGCTTGGAAAAACAAACAACTAACTATACAATTCAACAGTAATCTGATATGTGGTTTCTTTCATGTTCATTTGTTTTGAGTCTCAACATGTTTGCATCTGTAATACAATATTGTTTCTATGGCGCAACATAGATCCTAATTAATCACTGCAGATAAGAACCTAATTCTATTCATGATGCACTGTAATTAGTCTGCATGCATATAATGAAATTAGGGATACTTGGATTGGGTGTTTGGTGATTAAAGATGATTTATTGGGAGTTTTTAAGGAATACAAATTAAAACAATAACCAATGTGATGCACACTCTTACTTGTAATCCTAACAGAATATTGAAATCCTAACAATATTGTCCTATACAATATTCCAAAGGCAGTTGAATTTCACAACTAAGGAAAACATTGTGGCATTCAGTCCCATTTCCTTCACAGTAAACAAACATTGGCTGTTCAACTCGACTTTGACTGGAGTGGTTATTGTTTTGTCCATCAGAGCCACCAGCTCAAAGTTTAAAAATCACTCATCAAAGTCACCCTGCATGTGTCTTGTTTTGCAGTTCTGTTGTGCACTTCTTGCCAATATACCACATCCCTGGGACTCAGATGTTACAATAGTTGTTTGAGAGTGACTGCGCAATGTTGCCTTTATTTATTTGTGGATATAGAATCTCTCCCTCGTGTTCCTCTCCGTCTTTGAGGTTTAACTGTTCCCTTCCAATATTCCAGCCCTCCTTCCTCGCCTTAATAGGACCAGTGTCGTAGCAGATGGAGCTTTACAATGAAGCGTGTGTGGAAAATTAATAGTCCTGAGGTGCAGAGTGTTGCATGATGCTTTTATAAGTTAACAAATATTTAATGTGTCCTTCTGAGGAGAGGAAACGCATGAATAATGCATGCATCCAAACCAGTGTGTTATGCTAGCTGGGTAGTTAAAGTGTAACTACAGTCAGTGGTTACATTGTCAAGCCTTTTCCCCTCAGACTTGTGATGAATACATTTGTTTGGATTGTGTGAAAATAAATGAGTGTGTTAACCAGGTTACCACATCTTTGTTTGTGTGTGTGTATGCATAGTATGTGTGTGTGCAGAATCCACTATGTGAAGACCAGACCACTTAGAAAAGGCCACGATTTAAGTGGAATAGCACTTCTGTCATTTTGTTCCATTTACTTAGTTGACTTAAAGCCTTTCTCATCTCGTGGAGCACAGGTCATCCATGCTGCTATTACCACCAGTATTGTTGTATAAGTGCTACACTGCACATAGTCATTTTAACCACAATAAAATGTTATTTTCTTAGAATTCAACATTTACAATGCTATTGATTGCATGCCTTTGGCTAAGGATTATGGGAGCTGCAGTAGCTGTAGTTAAATGCAAACAAAACCATTTTATTTTGGTTGAAATTGTCCATATTACTAGTCTACACCGGTAGATACCCATTTGTCTTGAAATGTGCATAGAAAATATATTGTCATGATGTTTCAGCTTTTTTGAGAAATTTATAATTTTAGATTTTATGACATATGGGGCTTGTACTGAAAAAATTATGACCATTTCACATGACTAACAATATTGACTTAGGTCTGATTTTTTGTTGTTGTATGGATTGTAGCAGTTATTCAATAATGTTATCTGAGTGTGATTATGATCATGTATTGTTGCAGAGAGTGATTTCAGTTCTTGCCTATATCCCCTTCTGAACCTCCCCATTCTTCCGCTTTGATGGACATTGATTTGAACTGGATTTTGCCCAAATCCTGAGCTCAATCTATGAGACGGAGCCCAGGCCACAGCCATAGAAACTCGAGCATCCAGAAAAGAAACATGGTTATGTGAAAGCAGCCTTCATCTCTCTGATGATTCACCATGATTACTATATCTCAAAGTACAACACACATTCCTCTACAATTTCAGGAGTGGAAGCAGAAGTGTGTTGTTCCTTACCTGACCCCCTGTTCTTTCACTTTACTCAGTGCTTTGTGTAGATCAGGTGCACCTACCTCAGCATCCCAGCAGAGGAGACATAGATGCTGCATTGGGAGGAAGACTTCTATTTGACATTGATGCACCTTTGTGGTTTTATATGCAAATTGACAGGGATGAAGGCGGAGGCTGTTTGATGTGCAAATGATGATTTTGGGGCACTGCAAATGTGCACACCACTGCTTTTCTGTTAATTGCCTTCCCTGTGGAGTCAAGAAACTTTATTAGAGAAGGAATGAATGTGAGCCTAAAGAGAACGAGTTTCACCTTTCACGGTTTGAACCCGGTGGAGGACTGAGTGTATTCAACAACACAACACTGATATAAAAGCATAGGGTGTTATTGTAGAGGGTGCTCTACATTTTCATTGGAGGCAGAGCTTATACGCCTTGCAGTGAATAATTGCCTTTTAAATAGAAACAGAACTGGAAATTGCAACACTACAGTCCGTTTTGAATGATGTAAACAGTCATGGTGAATATAGCCAGAATTAAAAGAAATGCAACATGTCTAAAGCGGGAATCTTTATTGATGTTATTACACTCTTAAGGCCTTATCAAGTTTTACCATGGCCTCGTATTTTAAACTACACCAAGAAAAGGTCAGCCCAGACATATAGTTTACAGTAGCTGCATATCAGTGTAAGCTGCTGCCTCACATTTGCTGGCAGTATCGCTCTGCATGCTTTACTATTTCATAACTGCAACCTAGTGTCCTATCAATGACCTGGTAAACTGAGCTGAAATGAATTATTTTGTCCGATTTATTTGCTTTGAATTTGTAAATGACCCTTTGATCAGCTTGTAATCAAAGACATAGTTTATTTCATTTTCATTATGCATTAATTGACTTGTCTAACACAAGTGTAACTAATAACTGCAAATAGGGGTGCGAATCTTTTCAGTACAACAATTACATTTGGATTCATGGGTCATGATTTTATTCAAAATCTGATCTCTATTCACAACAATTCCTGATTCAAGATCAATTGTTAATTCAGAAGACCTTCATAGGGCTGCTAGTTTCAGGATCTACTCCAGTCCACTGTGCGCTAATACATGCGGTGTGGCAAATTATGGCATGAAAGCAGAGTTAAGTGTGTCTATGGTTGTGGAGTTTGTATATTTAAAAAAAGTCATACCAACTGATTGCAATAATGTAAATGCACAAAGGCAAAATGTAACATGTATTCATGCTAAACCTTCACAGATTGAATAAAAGATTGGGCTCTTACTGCCTTTTATTGGATATAAAGCTGTAGAAACAAACGTCTGAAGACGGCAAGTACTCGCCTATCTTTTAAATGACGTTTCCAGTCTGATCTCGACCTGATAAGTACGTGGTTTGTTTACTTGAAATAACATTCTAGCTACATTCCATTTAGGTGTCCCAGGACCTGGGATGCTGTCTCACTGGCTTACTGGCACAACTGGATGGAGTTGGACCATCATGTCATTTGTTACACAGGAGTGAAAAATGCTTATTGAATTTGTCACAGGTGGATTTCAATCAGGTTTTAGAGTCATGGATGATGAAGAAAGATGATTATAAGGCTCCTTACTAACTTTTTTCATTGGTTGCACTGCTGTGCCTAACTTTTTCATTTAGGCACACCAGCACATAATTTAGGTGCACCCGAAACATTTTCACTGTTCCTTTCGGCGCTGCAATAATGCATTTTAAGCTTCTCAATTGTATTAGGGAACAGGAGAGATGGGTGGTGGAGCAGCTACCTCTGCCGATGATGTCGGGTCTGGGCCTTTCAGTTACAGGGATAGGTGTAACGGGTACCGCAGCATTTTTCTTGATGGGGGGGAAAAAACAATCAATAGTTGTCTTTATTTTTTATTACCTGTACTTTTTGACACACAGAGACAGACCTGTTAAATGTCAGTCGCACCGGTGCTTCTCGGGGAAATGTTTAGTCGTGCTTGACAGATTTCTGGTAGCATGTGTGCCATGCTTCTACACATGCGGACAAACCCAACACCCAACAGGCTTTAGATTGTCCCTCTTGCCTCGGCCACTGTAGTCATCCTACAAGCTTGGCACTAAGGCATGGCATTAAGCAATTGCATGTTAAGCATTTCCTTTAAGACACGTGCATACATATCAGCAGTGTCATATTGTATCCGTTGGACATCCATTGTGCATAGGATGCCTAGAAAAGACCGTGGTTTGTTTTGACTGTGACGCGCGCCAGCAGCAGATTGTCTAATAGGAACTCGGCCAACTTGTGAATTCTCAGCGGCCTGTTGGTGTTGTTTGTTGCAATGTGCTGTTGGTCAGGCGCTCCACCACCACCACCACAGACCCCCACTTTCTCTCTGCCAGGAGATTGTTGTTCAACAACATTAGCAAGTCAACAGCTCTGCTTTAGCAATATTGTTGCATAATAGTCCGAATTCGGGGGGAGATTTGGGTTTTGCCTCACAACCTCACAGGAAAAATAATCTTTTTGATCTGTAACAACACGGTTAATTGTAATGCAGCTTCAGTTAGTCAGTTTGTTAATATTCCAGAGAGTATGTGCATATCAAGAAATTATATAAATATGTCTATTCTTAAAATGAGAGCGTAGCATCACTTGAATGCTGAGAAATCCAATGCATCACAGGCCAAGTTGTGTTGTACTGAGGAACTGAAACATTTGCTCTCTTAGCACGCTCACAGCTTCCTGTAGATAAGGCTTTGTCTTTTGTTTTAAGCAGATATTTGACGCAAAGATGGGTGTTTTCTGTGCCTTTTGGAGGAGCGAGTAGTAAAAGAAGTGCAGTAAAAATCGCCAAGGTTGACGTAGGACAGATAAGAGCCACAAATTTATTATAATTAAGCAAGCTGCCCCTGCCTCTCAAGCTGTTGTACTATCTACTTCCATTAGAAAAACAGACCAGACGAGCAAAGGAAGGCAAGGAATGATAAATAAATACTGGTCAAATCTGCTGCGCTAATTTAAGGTAGAAGAGTTTAGGAACATATCAAGGATAATTGTGATCATATGACAGTCTTCAGAAATTACCTTGAAATATCGTAGAAAGACATTGGGACACTTGGATGGCAGGTGTACTCGGAGCTGCGGTTCGAGGTCGAAGAGTCTTGTTCAATTAACCATTTGCTAAGCAAGTTACTGTTGCTGTTACCGTTGTTATCCCTCCAAATCTTTTGTTGTTTTTGAAACAACTGCTCTTCGATTCCATACAGTTGGGGAAAAATAAAGCAGGAATCTATACACAACCACTCTCAGAGAGAATGGTGTCTGAGGCCTGGCCCTGCAGTGTGGTGGGCTTGGTGATTAATATGGGGGCAGTGCAGGAGGGCTACAGAATGATTAATTGAGCTCAGGACCTCATCTGCAATGTTTTGATGAAAATGAAGAGAGGATGAAGGGTTGCGGTGGTGTGTATGTGTCGTGGGGGAGGGAGGAGAGTGAGGTACCTTAATGAAGCTTCTATGTGTTGGTTTACAGTAGGTGTGTCTGTGTGGATGGCCCTGTGTGGCCGTGTGTGACGCCTCTCTCTGTTTGCTCAACTCTCACCATAAAACATTAAAGCTCAGCATTGAACAAACACAGAAGGATCCAAATGTCTTCTCTTTAACCAACGCACAAATCATCTAACCTTGCCAAGCACAAAACTGCAAGTTTACAGTTGGGCTTTTGATAAAGTTTAATTTCACCTTGCCTGAGGGGAATGACATTGTGCACCAGTAACTGTATCTCATTGTGTTCAACTACTTCCTCAAGTCATGCACAGTTAGGAAACGGATCCAAAATGGCAAACCGTGCGCACATACGTAGGAGATGCAACTTGAGAGCGAGCGCAAAAACAGTCATTTCAGATGAGCGGCAATTATCCCTCGGTGTGTAAAGGGCTGAATTGTGCTCAAGAGAAAAGTCACTCTACTGTGTTTGCCTGATTGAAAATAAATGCTGCAATCACCTTTTATAGTCTCCCCCAGACGGTGTGATCCCCTGGGGCTGAAATAAGCACCCAGGGGAACGCAAAGTGACATGCAGTTGGGGTTCTGTGATACGAGAGAAGTGATAGCCTACTTTGTCGTGAATGCATTTCTTTCATTTGACATTAAAGACTGAAGGATCTAATCGGTATGAAAGCTGCAGTGTGTAGGTTGGTTTACAGTTTATCAATACACATTTTTCAAGCAGGCAGAATTTTCTGCTCCTTCGACCACTAAATTGGTCGTTTCAACACTGATGTGTGTACAGTATGTTATACACTTTTCTGTAGATAGCCTGTATTTTGTGTGTAATGAAATTAACTGTACATTCTTTCAAGCTTTTCATGTTAATTCTCGCTTCTGACTCCTCTAAATCATTTTCTCCACCCCTGCTACGAGCTGAAGCTCAGCCCGAGATCTTCAGGCAGTGCTGTGCTCAGTTGAGCTTGTTCCGTTTCAGCCCCTACAGGCTCTGAAAGACCTTTTCTCATAAAGCCAGCAAGCCATTTTCATTGTCTTTTAGCAATTACTGACTTTTTATTCTGCTTTGAAAGGCCCATCTTCTACTTTCAGTCTTACAATAGTTAAAGGCACAATCTGTGACTCAGTGCATGTGTGCAGGAACAAACTTGAAGTGACTCTTCCTGAAGAATATGATTTTCTGTTGTTCTAAACTACTGCAAACCAACCAACTGCAAAACATAAATTCACAGCTTACCATAAGGGCTGTCAGCTAGTTTGTGGTATTTTATCCAGTCGATTATTATGTAAAACAGCAGGGCCCTGGTACTGGACCACCTGACTGAAATGTAGCCATTAATTATTAATGTCTAAAGTTTAGGTTTGAATTTATTTCATAAAGAACTACAATTACGTTGTAGACACACTTATTAGATTAAAGAGTCAATAGCACTCTGGTTGTGAAAGATGTTTTGATTGACATTTCCTATTTCCTGTGGCTGTTTCATATTAAATTCCACAACATGATTCCCCAGTTGAACTCTATTGTTGTAAAGCAGCAGCATTATACAACTATGGGATTGCACCAGTAACAAACACAACTCTGGTACTGCTTTGGTAAAAAGGGTAACATTGACTATGTGAATACATTATTTCCGCTGGTGAATCTGCTAAATATCGAGTAATCTCAGAATGCAAATACACTAAATGTTTCAGTATGATTCTTTCATCAGTTGAGGGTTATTTCTTTTCAAAAATGAAAAGCAGTTGTGTGCAGTTTGTGGTGGAAAAAACTATTCAATAGTACTGAGTGAGTCCTATGTTACTGAAATTAAGAAACAAGTTTGTCCTTAAAGTCTTAATTCTCTGTGTAGAGAAGGTTCAATCGTCATACAGACCACGATGCGGTCTGAAGGAGGAAGGCACCCAGAGTGTTGGTTGTGTACGACTTATAAAGGCCTTGAGCACATGGTGGGGTAGGAGGAGTTCATCACTAGGACATCTGGACAACAGTGATCATTCACTGATTAACCATTCAATGGTTAATCACTGATTGGTCCACTGATTGCCTCCCCATTCAGCCCCATATCTAAGTTGACAGTATCATGCCCCTGATTAAGACACACATCCAATATTACTCAACCTGAGAGGACACTTACTGACCATGTCTGACATTGATTCACTTTGTTAATACAAAAAGGTCCAAAACACTGAGTGGTCAGACAATAAGAACAGATGGATAAGTTATAGTGGAAATTAGCCATCACAACTTCTCATTATTAATTTATGAAGAATGATATTCAGTATTGGGCTTGACTGAAATCTGAACTCGGCATTGTAATTTGACCTCCATGTATTCAAGCTTTCTTTGTGAAACACTTGAAAAAGCCTCTCTGGAGAAGCAATTAATGCTCAAAATAGAACTGCTATATGCAGTTCATTGCATTATATTGTCATATCAGTCAGCATTCCTCAGGTCTGTGGAACATGACTGAAGTGTCTTTCCTTTTTGGTAAAAAAAAAAAATAAACAAAAATAAAAATAGAAGCTGATATAATTATTCCGATTTAAAGTGACATGTTGCATTTGTTCAGAGGAACTGAATGTGACGGGACTAACTTCAGCGCTCTTTCGTTTTTTTTCTCGGGCCAATCTAAATGCAAAAGAAATTGAGAGTGAGAGAGGAGGATGAATTCTGTTCCTAGGGTTGCGCTGACTGTATATCTCAAAGAAGCGGGCTTTAAACCCACTAAAATGGATCCAATTACGAAGAGGGATTTTTGGTGACACTTGTGGAACTGTGTGTAATTGTGTAACCCTAATTTTCCTGGCACGGAGGCTCTGACAGAGGCCTGTCATCTCCCCTAAGCCTCTTCTCTCAGGCACGATGCTGAAATGAGATCTCGACTTAGCTGCAGAAATGTTGAAAGTAATATAACGGACACCAAGAGAACAAAGTCACCTTCTTACAGAGAAATCTCTCTTAGAAAATGGGGCTTTAGCTTCCATATCTGGCCTCTCGGCTGACATGATGCAGTGAAGAGGGCCGTGTGATATCCGCTCGCTTTATGTTCTCGCAGAGGACACACAGAAAATGTTTCATCTCTGTCAGCACATGGAGTAATTTATTGTCAGCATGTGCTTTACTGGTTACTTGATAAGTCACATGAATGCTTGCATCTCCAAATACTTCTTGAAGATTTTTTTTTTTTTTAAATAAATGAATAGAGCAGTGAGCCTTGTGTTACTAAATTCACCTGGTGGGCGCCCCTCCCCCCTACCAATGCCTCCCTAACCTCATGAGCAGCAGCATCTTTTGGCATGTCAGTGTAATGGCTCATGTTTTATAGCAGTGCATGATATTCCCTGTCTGCCTGCCTTTCAGAAGAGCTCACGCTGTGACCCCCTTTACACCTTGCATTAATGTCTTGCATCCAGATTGTATCTAGTTATGATTTAACCTGATTACATTTACACCGGGCATGGTGCATACGTGGTACACAACAATGAGATCCCATTGAGATCTGTCTGAAAGGGCTGAGTGGGAGCCTCCGGAGGCTGCATCATGCACGGGCTCGAAGCCTGGCCGCTGCCATCATCATCGCATCATCATCACATCAGTCTGAAAATGACGTCGTTTAGGGAGAGAGGGCCCGAAAAAGTGAGGAGAAGAGGCGCTAAATGTAGACAGAACGGTGGTGGAAGGTGTAATAGGGGTATGGGATGAAAAGATGTATGTTGTCCCTTTTACTTCAATACATTTTACATTATAAGGCAAAACAGTCTTCACATTAATTATAATGTGTATCTTGTCAAAAGAAGAAAAGAAAAAAGTATTTGATGTTAACTATACTGTTTTTTTTATTAACATGAACTGTATAGAATGTTTTGTTTAAGAAAACTAGATGAAGGGAGGGTGAGTGTGTATATAGAAGTGTGTGCGGGGGGGAGGGGGGTCTCTGAAATTACTGCAGATAGTAGCAAATCTCCTGCCTTTGATCTTTGCAACCATCAAAGAGATCCGTCCTCCCAAAGTCAGACACCCAGCTACAAGCGGTGCTGCATTTCATATGCTCTGAGAGGATGTCAAACAGCATCTCTCCGTTTCTCTTCGGCTGGTCAGTAATCTCTACACAGAAATGCTGTGAGATTGTTGCTTCCTACATCACAGACTGCCAGCCACCAGCCCACAGTTAGCACAGTAACAAATGTAAAAGTACAGCACTGCCCGTAGCTATCAGTATAACAAAAGACGAGAAAAAGAGGCTTTGTTTGGCTTTTTACTATTCAACTGACAATGAATCAAACAGGAAATCCATTTTCCAAAATTAACTACTCACTCCAGACGTATTGCTTTAAGGCACTATGCTTATGCCTCCTCGCACTATCCTTTTCCACAAATCAGTGTAAAAAGATCTTTATAACAGATGACCAATGGCTGCTCAATTGCTCAATTTCCCAATGGGTCACTGTTCCGTTTGTATCTATTCAACAATCAGTTGGCAGTCTTGTGCAAATAAAAGGTATAAATGTGCCAAAGAAGAAGACTACAAGCTAGTAAACATAGCTGTGAATGATAGAGGATCCAACATATTCAATAAGTGTTATGTTTTATGCGGAATGGAATGTGTTCACTGGGTGTTGGAGACTTGTTTACAAGAAACGCCACAGGGCACCTTTTTAATGCTTTCTATCCTTTGTAATGTCAACTGTTTGAGTTTATACATACTGTGCATATGCGCTGATCAAAGATATTGAAATTGTACTATTATCTCAGTACCCATAGCACCAATAACACATTTTTGAATTTCATTATCCTCTAGTATGAATGACTTTGGACAGAAAATGTGCCTTTCCATATATAGAAATCACCAAACCTTGTAGAATTCTAATTTGCGCTGTCTGTGTAAATGTTAGAACTTTAAAATCACCTTTTCCTTCTCCACGACTAAATTGCTGGACTGCAGCTCAAAGGTCTCTTCAGCTATAATGTGTTATTTTTTTTTATCGTGTCTCAGTGAAAAAGTTATTTAAACCCTTTTCTGTACCCTAGCAATTTTTTTTTTCTCACACGACCATTTTGGGGTCGGAACAATATTTACAGTTTTGTCATCAGGGTTGCAGTTAATCTGTAGCTTGCACTACTGCTGAAATGACTCCCTCTTCTTTGCGATTGCTCCCGGAAATTAAGCTTATTCGACTGTTTGCCATACTGGGATTCACTCAGAAGAAGAGTGTTAGCTGTGCAAAAAAATGACATTACACCTGAAATACTCGGGGTGTGATTTATGTGACTTCTTAATTTTTCTCTACAGTATGCAGTTTACTTGATGTGACTTAAAAATTCTCGATAAGTGGTGGTTTTATGGGGACCTTGACGAGGCAGCGTGAAAAATTAGCTGTCTTCTCCCACATTCGATCCCTCATGTCACTCTTCATTTAGGTGACTTGCAGCCATTTCTGCCAATCAATGGAATTTTAATGACACAAAAGGCAACTCATCAGCTCAACCAGTATACAATAATTTGTCCCTTGCCACTGAAGTTCAGCATCAACAATATAGTCTCACTCCACCCACAGCAACCATCGACCAATCTTCTGTTTATGAGATTTATTCAAATGTTGTTTTAGAGCTTTTCCAAGATATTGCCTATAGCCTGCTAGTGCAGGTACACAGTACTAAATGCAGACAGTGATGACTTGTTTTTTCCATAATGCAGTGAACGACTAAGTGAAGAGCCAATTAAAATTGATCTGTTTGCTGAGCAATGGAAATCCAATCCACTGCAGGATTCAATTGGTAGACTTTGTTAATGTAATGATAGCTGAACCTAAACATTTGAGTGGAAGTTTATTTTTTTATTTTTTTGTAGTCACCCAAAAGTTGTTTTTGCCTTAATGTTGCTCCATAGCGCTGCTGGTGGTCACACATGCCAAGTTTTTGCTCGTCTTGTAGGGGCTTCTTTTCACCTCTTTTGGTTCCACTGAAGCTTTTAGATTTGACTTACGGATCCATACCACATGCTCATAACACATGTTGATTAAGCTTTCATATTTTGATTAAAGATTAGTAGAGTAGAGATTACACAGATCACATATGACTCCTTGTATTGATGGTCAACATGTTTTAACATGACAAATCCCTGTGCAAAACAACATGAAGAGCAAGTTTTCACGTTTTAATGCTCCTCTCTGTCTGTGTCATTAAGAAGTTACCAGACTCTAATGATGTCGAAGGCCTTCAACTCGTCTCGCCCTGCTGAAGGTAAACTTAGTCCGTCTTGCACAGTTGTAATGGCATCTGTTTCTCTGTGAGGAATAGTAACGGATATCTGCCAGTAACGGCTAAATCACTTGCTGAAGGAGAATAAATAAATGTAAATTCAATTACCCCCTGTGCTTTCATCGCCATTCACGCGACATTGGGAGTGTGCATGTGGGAATTTGTCGTTCAGGAGACGTTGATTAATTATGCCACACACAATTAGCCCATCAAATCGAGTGTGTCCTCCTCTCCTGTGGAAAGGTGATGTCAGAATTTTATGGGGCATTAGGCAGTAGTGCTCCTTGTATTTTGTAGAGAGACCAGAGAGTATAGGACCAGGGCAGAGGCACATTTGCAGGCTGTTTTTGTATGAATAGGAAATCGTGAGGCCTGCAGGGTAAAGAGAAGACTAACTGATCCTTTTAGACCAATGTCAATACTGATACCCATCACTGTTTGCACTCCCAGCAGAGTCCATGGCCTGCCTGTAATGTCTGTGGCGTCTCAGTGATTGAGAGAAGAAATGACAGTGAGACAAATTAAGAGAGCAGGCAGAGATGGCTGCCCCTATAGCTCCTCATTCCCGAATGCAAATTGTCTCCTAATACTTTGCTTCTAGGTTTAACCCAGACATTGAATGGAGAGAATAGAGCATAGCCCTGCAAATGCAAAATTATTATTGCTCTCTCTGCTAATGCTTTGTCATGGATATCAAGATGTGGCGATATACTCTCCGTGAGAGTCCAGCACAATATATGATCTACCACTACTATGACACACGTACTCATGATGTATGGACTGTCAAACATCAAGTTGCCTCATCAGTTAAGGAAAGTCTTGTGGAAGTATCTGCAATACTTTTTAAAATGCATTTGGTGATGAGCGATGAGAAGTGATGGTTTCACCCTGGGGAGATCAGTTGTCAGTCAATCGGTACAGTGTGTACATCTGGATGTTTGTTTTTTTCCTCTGTGGCTTTGGTGGCTTTCCTCTGACGGCCACTGCCTTATGCTGAATTACCAGTTCTTTCATTTATTCAAAAAAACATTGTTTCCACTGCATGAAGTGTAAAACTCATTAGTTATTATGCTCAAAAGGATGTTTGTGATGTAAAATGAGTAGGATAATGACCTTTTTCCTGTATGAAAGTGTTAAAAGGGATTCACTTGTGGGATTTATTCTGCATTCCTAATTTATGTATTTTATTTGAGATGACCACTGTAAGCAAGTGTGTCATATTAATACCTGTTTTCTGCCATTGAGGAATCGGAGACCATAAAAGAGCATCAAATACATTTCTCAGGGAGCTCATAACAAAAACTCCCTCCAGCAGCTTTTGTTTTTGATTTTGCAACGCCAGACATTATGGCTCTCTGTCCAAAAAATGTGCTACAACTTCACTGTTGTGAGAAAAAGCCTCAGTTAACCCTGTCATCCTTCATACTTCACTGCTATTTTCAAGATGACAAACTAGAATTCAAGGGTCTTACAGATAGCCATCAGTTTCTAGGGCTTTTCTAGGAACCTTACTGAAACCACCACTAGGCTTTTTATTTTGGAGGGGATTGCTGTTGTTGTTCTTTCACCAGTTCCCTTTTTAGATGATTGTATTTTCTATTTTGAAGGTCAATGTACAGTTAATCGGTACAGGTCATGGTCTGGAAAAGCATTTCCATGACAACCATTCGCAAAGGGACCGACTATGAATACAGTAGATAACTCGGCAATCTGCACACATTGGTTCTGCATAAAAGAGAGTTTCTGGAAGGTAAAGGAAATCGCAGCACTTTCAGCTAGTAAAAATGCTGCCTCTGAATGAGCCATAGCTTTTCAACCCACCTTTCTGTGATCAATTTGGAAAAAATGCACAGCGAGTGTATTGCACTGTGATGGTGTGTAACGCAAGGAATGCTTTTGCATTGAGAGTGTGCAGGTGGCATGCTCAAAGTAAATACGTGCTGCTCAATATGAATTTCAAAATGGCTTCTGTATATGTATCTTTAAATGCAGACCACACTATACAGGCTTTTTAGAACTGTACACTGTAATAAGAACGCTGAGATATAAACTGGACCTACAGCACCATTATAGCCTGGAGCCGTACTGCGGGAACCTATTGATTTCCCCTTTAATATGAAACATGGATCTACACATTTTATGTGTGGTCAGGTATAATGGCTTGATGAAGTGTATATAATATTTGCCAAGATTCCTTTTGGAGAGCAGTGGTAGATGTCCATGCGCATGTGAGGCTTGTGCATCTCATAGGTTTTCCAATGGTATTATATGACATGCTCAGATGAACGTTGGATTTTATAGTCACTCAGTGCATGGTGCGCCCTCTTGTGCAGATGGCTTGGAGGGATACGGTCTGCTTTAGCGTCGAGGAGGAATCATTATTTCATGTGATAAATACTACTCCCATGTCATTATTATACTGCCTCTTTTCAGGGTGGAACCATAACTCCCTGAAGCTAATGCAAGTGTGCACATGTACCTGTCCATAGTCCCATACAACATATACTACCAGTACAGCACCTAACCTGCATCCTGGTGAGACTAAAGCAATGGAGTCTGATCGTAATTTTACCTTAAGGCATTCTTTGGGTTAAGGCTTGATGTTGATGTTTTAACATCAGAGTGAATCGTATTCCTCCTAAACTATTGATTGTAGGAAACTATTGATTATAGGAAATAATTTGAATACACACATAGTGTTAAGAAGAACCAATGACATGATCATAATGACGTTTAAAAAAACAAAGCATATGATTCACTTTTTTTTTTAAATGAATAGGATTCTGCTTTTACCTTTTACCTTTTACTTTGCTTTGGGAGTTTGGTGATTGATAACGGTCTAATAAACTAATTTATGTGTCCAGTCTCCTAGGAGGAGGTAAAAAAAAAGCCATGCCTAAGGTTACAAGTGTGTGGATGGGAGAAGCAAAGCCCTGTCTAATCCCAATTCTGTGCCTGCAGTCAACTTCTTCTCCAATCACACAAAACTCCCAGCTCTCCTCAATTAATACCCAACACCTAAAACACATCATTATTTAATTCCAGCTGCATTTCTCTTTGAGCTTAACTTAAAGCGTGGCGACGCTGAAGAGATTATCTGTAACCTTTCTTGAACACTGCTTATTAGCAAAAATAGGAATCGTGATCATTATCATTATAGTTATTAGGCCATATTTTGGCTATTCAATTTGGCTATATATGATGTAGTGTGTGTGTGTGTGTGTGTGTGTGTGTGTGTGTGTGTGTGTGTGTGTGTGTGTGTGTGTGTGTGTGTGTGTGTGTGTGTGTGTGTGTGTGTGTGTGTGTGCGAGCGAGCAGTGGATGCACAGTATTTCTTCCCCGGCCTCTTGTCTGAGATAGCAGGCAATAAATGTGTCACTCTGAGACCAAGGTAAGGCTCTAAGGGAAATCTCAGATCCCTCTCAAATCATCCGTCAGAGAGAGAGACTCAGAGAGGTCACTGAATTCACAGTTTTTTTTCTGTCTTTTCTGTCTGTCCCCCACTTACCTACAACCACCTGCCCCATGGCCCAGCCCACTTAACCAAACTAAAAGCCTTTAGGAGAAGAAGTGGGCCTCCAGTTGTAAGGGTCAAGCTGAGGCCTGCAGTTCTGTATTATCAAGAGTCCTTTAGTTTGAAGCTCAAATGCTAACGCTCAGCTGAGGGATGTACTCAGATTCTCAACTATGACATTACCTTCTTGTTAAAGAGTACTTATTTAGCACTACGCTCCTACAAAATTGTCAGACTCCCAATAGACAGTTTAAACAAAAAAAATGATGGTGCCAAACCAGATGTATCATCTTTTTTATTCCACACATTGTTCCTCGTTGTCGAAACCTGGAGCCTACATTACCTACAATGCAACTTGATCGCCACAAAAAGCTTAATGCAAGTTATTTTCACCAACAGTATGCAGTAGTAGTACTCCTCAAGACCTGCAAACAGATTTATATTATATTTTACACATCAAAGTCTAATATATGTAGAGGACATTCATGGAAAAAGGACAAACAATGAAAAAATTGTAACTGATAAACTTCTTTCAGGAACTACTCTCATGACCCATAGGGCACTAAGTGGTTAGACTCTCAATTTACCATTGCCTGGACAAACTCGAGACAGGACTTGGGGTCACTTAATGTTTTATGACCCCAACTTTCTGGTTACGGATATCACATTCCTGAGGATATAGAGACTCATCCAATTGTTAATAAATAGCTTAAAGAAACTTTTACTCAATATGCTAGTCCTAGTCTTAGTAAGTCCCTGTATTTTATATCTATATCTATATATCTATTGGTTTGTGGAAAGCAGTTTTGAAGCCTCGAGTGAGGCATTTTGTCCGTCCCCATCTTATTTATTTTTTCGCAACCAGTGAATGAATCGACCATATTCAGACTGCGGAGGAGTGATGTAGAGACGCTGTATATGGTTCTGTCAATTACAAGGTAGCTAAGTCTATTTTATTCTAAATAGGATTATAATTCACTAAAAGAGCATCATGCTGTATTAAAGAAGACTTGAAACTAACGATTGAGACAATAAACTCATGTTCATAATGTTTACTGAGGTAATGCATCCAGTGAGTAGTAGGGTCATTTTCTCATAGACTTCCATACTATGAATTTTTTTTTTTTTGTAACCAGAGGAGTCGCCCTCTGATGGCCAGTAGGGAGAATGCGAGTTTAAGGCACTTCAGCATTTGCTTCACTTTTCAGAACCTGAGGTTGCCGCGTGGCTGCATCACCATGTTAATTTAGAATTTGATTTGAATGTCAGCAAAAAGCACACAAAACCAAATGCATACACTACATGAGAAGCTCAAATGTTTGCCATCTATCTTAAAAAAAATGACTGAAGTGATTCATCAATTATCAAATGTAAAGAAGTTTTTTGAAGATCAACTAAACGATGAATGAACCAATCGTTGCAGCTCCAATACTGGAGAAGGTGTGTAATCAGTTAGCTTACTCATTTAGCCTTTATATGAAATGTCATTGTTGTCCTTATAAGTCTAAGTATTGTCTTTGGATACTTGGCGTCATAAAATCAATACTCGTACAAACACAACTGAGAGCATACACCTGACATTTCACGCATTTTCAGCAAATATGAGGCAGTTCAGTGAACACCATGTCTCGTCTTTGATTACAATCACCTACGGTTTGATTACAGACACCTTTTGTTTGCCACCTAACAGTTGCATAGCGACGTAATGAAATGCAGGAAGTGTAGAAAAGTCACAGATATGTCTTAATAATTTGTTCGTGATTTCATGTGATCTTTAAAGCTTTGCTTTGTCAGGAAAGCAGGGGAATTGCCAGCGAGTTGGTGGCGCTTGGGTCGCATTCCTGTCTCCAATCAAATGGCACCAGGTCTTTGATATCCCAGTCTGTTTGCAGGATATTGGGCCATGTGGGTCAGGACATATGCTCTCTCCTGGAACACACTGAAATAGCAGCACATATGTTGAACATGGCTCACACTACATTGTAGCTTGTCTGGCTCAGTCCCAGTCCTGTCGGCCCAAAAGACTCAAATGTTTTTCCTTCATTTCCCACCGTTTTGATATGGTTCCATCTGGTCACACCCAGCAAGGGGCTGGAGATATTACTGGACAGCCAAGGTTAGAGAAGTACACAGGCTGGCGACCTTTGTGAAATGCTGGATGTGTCTCTTCCAAATATCAATAGCTAAATAAATAGGAAAATTAACATTACAAGCCTATTACAGACTGAGCTCTTTATAGAAACAGAAAGCTTACATATCCTACAGACTAATGATATACATTTCTAAAGCCAATGTACCAGATAATGTTGCTGTCAGTTTCTTCTCCTGTCTATCACTGTAACTACTGACATGCAGACCTACTGTATCAAAAATTGAGGATGATCAAATCTCTCTTTCAAGATAACAAACCTGTAATGCTTCACAAACAAGATAATTACAAGTGTTTCACTGAAACGCATCAAAGTAAGCGGCAATCCTTTGATGAGTTTGAGTTCAGAATGCCAAGAAAGGACCTAGTACTTTGTAGATTTATCACTGATAGTGTGCAGGCACAATACCGGCAATCTGTTCATCTCTTCTCACCAGGTTGGTGGGAAGGTAATTACAGCTGATGATACAAGTAAAATGTGCCACTTATTGGGCTTCTGTGTCAGAGTAGTGTCCAATCAGACATGATAATGAGCAGCACGATTCCATAGGGATCCTCCCCATGCTCTGCTGATGTCTGTTCAAAGGAAACATCTGGCCTTTATCAACGCTCTAGGCCCCTGTGAGACTGTCACTATGCAAACCCTCATGTCACTAAACAGGGGGAATATTACTGCAGGAATCAAGTCCACTGGAAATCCAATTTACACGTGTAAACACGCACCAAGAAAACTGGAATGGCAATATTCAAACCTGTTTACAAAACTGAGTAGGCGGATGGTTCCTTAATATCAAAAGCCCTCAAAAGCTCAGTACAAAAGTGAGGAGTGTTGTAAATCCGGTGAACTGAGGAGAAATCATAAAATAAACTAAGCTGGGAGTGGGATGACTGTTACTTCTGCATTTAGGGTCTAAGGGTTTAAGTCCTGGAAGAATTAAGAGATAAAAGTTTTCATTTGACAGCAGAAGAATGCTCTTGGCCTCACATGCCACTCTGCACATTAGCTCTGCTATGAAACGATACTGCAAAATCGAAACGGTGTCTTTACTGTGAAAGCACGACTTGGGATTCTGTAATCAGGTTTCTTTTTCTCTACAGCTCACAGTTTTCTGCAAAATGTGTGTTGACAAACAGAAATAGGGCCCCAACACTGGGACACCGGGAGGAAGTATGATGCACAATGAAGACCTTGAAGGGGAGTAAATCTCGACTTAAGTGTTTCCTCCTTGCATGCCATACTCTCAGTGGTGGTGTAGCACAGGTGCCGTGAGCAGTTAGCGATGCTCAACACAAAGGGTGAAGTGTGTGTGTGTGTGTGTGTGTGTGTGTGTGTGTGTGTGTGTGGGAGAACCTCCATGAAAGGCTGATGGATTAATTCTTTTCAGTTTATCCTGGCTCCCGTCCAGAAATAGTCCTGTCTGTAATTTCATTACCAGTCTTTAGTTCATCTATTTATTTAGTGACTTCAGCGCTGGAGTTTACTCACTGTGCGAGCGAGAGACGCCGGCACTAACTGTGATTTTTAATAAGATGTGTACTTAGTTCCTGTTCTAATTAGCATCATGCAGAAGCCGACTAATGCACATTTGAGTTGACATTGCTTATATAATTTAACATTACGGGTTTTAATAAAACACCCTCTTCATGCTTCATTTCCAGTGATCACCAGCTGCTGGGTCAATTGAATAATTAAGAATTTAATTAAGCTTAAGTTTGGATCACTATCTTCTAACACTGTCGAGCTTTGTACTCTAAGCATCAGTAGCAGAGATCAAATAGGGAAGGGATGATTTGCCAAGCAAGAATTTAGAGATGTGAGCTCTATCATGCGCTGAAATGGAAAGGTCTGAAGTGGCTTATCTATTTGATCTCTGAATCCTCTGGTTCCACTCCACAGAGTGGGGCTGTTATTTTCCTGCTTGCCCATATTATACTGCAGATTCCACTGTAACCCTCTAAGGTATGCAGCATTTCAGTCTGTATTATCCCTTTGGACTGCTCCCCTCATCATTGCCAGCATGTAATACAATACATTCTATTGACTTCTAGGGAAGCAGCTCTCACACTGAATTGACTGTGTTGCTATGGCCTAAAGTAGGCTAATTTCATTCAATGGTGCATAAGTAAATGTTAACTGAAGCGACTGAACCCTGCAATATGTGAATATTGTTTCCCTCACTGTGTCTCCATACCATACGTTAACACACATGTATTAATGTTGTGTGTGCAGAACTGACGTTTTATTGGGATGCTGAGTATTGTAATTGGCTGTACTATTATACTGAGCATCCCAACACAGATTTACTGTATTTTCAATTGAAAAAGCCATAAGCTTATATAGAATATACATGATCAAATGCACAATGTGATGTTGAAGATGACCTTTGAGAAGTATGTTATCAACAGAAAATGTGTTGATAAGATTTTGCAAATGCTCAGCAAGTTGCAAGTGCTTTTGATGATTAACAAGACTCATTTACTATAATAGGGCATTAAACAATCTATTTACAAGGTAATAAAACACTTTTTGCAAGTATGATTCTCTGAAGAGATATGTGCACGTGAAGGGTTTATTGATATTAAAAGTCACAAATAGTCACATCATTTAGATGAGCTTAACAAAATGAAACTTATCCAATAGATATGTTCCAAACTACACAAAACGAACACGTCAGCCACTTCATGTGGCCCTTACCGGCTGATTTGGCACTTAGGAGTTGTTTATGAAGTGCACCTTCTTTCTAACTAAATACCATTAACACCCACCAGAGAGGGAAACAACAAAGCAGCGTTTAATCAATTGTAATCGCATTGTCTCTTTCAACTTAATGTCAGTGGTGGCTCCTGTCTGCGCATAGTACCAATATACTCTTCAGACACACACACACACACACACACACACACACACACACACACACACACACATAAAGCCTATCTGATTTACTGCTTTGTACACATTGTGCTGACACTGAAAATCACACTAGGCATCACAGCACCTGATGAATAGACCCAGTGTGAAGTTATAGTTGGGTTGTAACCCTGTGATATATGCAGGTTACAAAGCCGTATGAAGACTGCTTACACATAAAGTAGTTTTTCTGGAGCATTGAAAAAACTTTACTTTCCAGGAGTAGTGTATTGTAGTGTATAAACTAGTACACCGTTGGCAGCTCCAGGAGCAAGACTTCAGATTAAAGGTGACTATGATCTGTGGAAATAACATCCCTCTTGTATAAAAGATGTGAGTGGGTTAGGGTTGGGGTGACTTGAGAGGGTGGAGCTAAGTACAACAGAGCGCTGAGTAAGACAACGCCACAATTACAGGGTAGTCAACGTCCTAAAGCATACCCTGCTTTATCATCTATTTTGCTCTAAATGAGACCATACTTTACTAAATGAACATCATGCTGTATTGAAGAAGACTTGAAACTAGCAATGTTTACTGAGGTAATGAATCAAGTAAGAAGTAGGGTCACTTCTTCATAGAATTCTATATAATCTTTATATTTTACACCTGACGCGTCGACACCTGATGGCTATTATAAAGAATGCAAGTTTAACATTGGCTTCACTTTTCAGACCCAGACATTGCCACCAGGTACTGTATAGACATCATAATATATCAATGTTATTATAGTTGGTATATGCTGGTTTTGCTGAGTAACGCTGGTAATGTATCTGTATGAAAAGAAAAACAAATGAAAGGGTATTGAAATTCTAACATTTCTGACTGCAAAAATTATAAATATATATATTTGTTATTCATTTTAGAAATTGACACACAATACATAAAGGGATCAATTAGTTTAGCATTTGAAATATCTCACCAAACCTCTTGCAGGTGGTAGGTGCAGACAGAGGAATCATAACAGCAATTGGACACTGCAACATTGAAGAATTAACATAGAGTTGGTATTTACCATGTTTATAAATTGGACATTTAAATTGATCATTCAAAATTTAACATGGCAAGAAAATTGTATTCTATTCTTGTTTTGTTGTACTGATGTCAACTCAAGTATTGCTTGAGATGTTTCCCCTCGGTTGTATAGAATATATACATGCACATGTTTACCCCTATGAGACCAGGAGCTACAGTATATTCATGAATTAATTTACCTTTAACATAAGCCCCTAAATGGTATTAAAAGTTTCAAGCTAAGAGTTTTCTCTGAAGACATATTCACAAACCTGATACAGACAACTTTTAAAGCTTTGCTCAGATTACAAGAGTTTAAAAAATCCAACCTTTTTTTTTGGGTTTCACAGGAATTTTACTGATTTATCTGCTCGCGAATCATGAACGCTCTCAAACTACAAGATTAGGAAACAGCAGAGCATCACAGAATACAGGATATTATAAAGATTCTTTCCAGCGGGAAGTACGCATCACTTAACTTTCTCCCACAAACATACTTGTCTTTCTATCTGCTCTTCTGTTACACATTGCACACACATACTCGCTCTTTTTATTTCACTCTGTCCTGCACACACACATTCTTTCTCACCTGCTGGTCTCCATCTCTTTATCTGTACACTGAAAACACACTGAAGCTACATTTCTATCAGCCTCTCCCTGCCGTACGGCTGTCCTTCAAATCCACAGGATACTCTAGCCTTGTTGTTTCCAATTCTAACATCCTTTCTTGTCCTCTTTAATTCATCTCTGCTGCTGGTTCACTTCAATCCGCTCGGGGACATTAAATTCAGATTACAAATATGAAACGGTTATGCCGTTATCTGAGTGGCTGCGATTTGTGTGTTGAAGCAGTTCAGGAACATTATTCAGCATAAAAGAAAGGACAGCAGTGTTCTCGTCGGTATGGATGATTGTTTTGCGTAGTTGTACTTACTTATTTAGTACGTTGCATTTATGTGTAAATAGGGGACCAATTTGTGTTGGTAAATTCATACTTAGATTTTAGGGAGGGCATAGTTTTGTTGCCTGCCAGAATAAATAGGAGGTGAGGCCACATACTTCTGTAGCTCCAAAATGTTGGTTTAATTCTAATAAGTGATGTATCAGAGCTAAAACAGCATGTGGCTTCACTTCCCATGTGATTCAACAGAGTTTCTTGCAAGATAGCACCTCACCAACCTGATTTCACTACATTCTTTCAGCCTAGTCAGTGCAGCGCTGGAAGCTGGAAGATCACAGATTACAGGTAGCATTCAAAAGCCTTGACCAAACCAGAATTTAATTATTCAGTTCAGTTGTTGATTTGAAAAAAAAAACATGTATATGTGGTTAATTTAACTCTTTACTGAAACACAATGTAAGCAATGATGAGGAGCGGACTTCACTAAAGGATGGCTGGAATGCCAAAATATATTGTTTTCCATCTGAAAGAGAAAGAAGAAGAATTGTAGCTTTTTTCTTATTGGTGATAGTGACGGACATTACAGTGTGACTTGTATTTTTTTTCCAGTGTGCAATCAAAAAACTGATCTGAGGCTGATCTGAATTCAATTTGATGCAGGAAAGATGATGGCATCTTTTATGAGAAGTTAGTTGCACACAAGAAAAAATATACCATAATAACCATTATTATTATACCATATCTTTAATAGCTGAAATCACAAGTTATGCCAGTGCAGCTATTTCTTTCTTTTTTTTAGGACAATTTTTGCTGGTATGGTACAGCCATGCATTGCACTAGATATATTTTTTAGTTACACATATAACTTGTCACAATTAATACTGGAGCAATTATACTGGACAGGATTAGTCACCACAAGCTTCTTCAATGTGTTTAAAAAAAGCTTGTCATTTCAGTCAAATGTTGATATTTCCAGATCATCCAGTCTGTGCATGCATGCTTTTCTGATCAATGGTTACCTGATGGGAACGTTGAGGATAGCTCTGCAGGGGTCTTAAATCCTGAAGATGTGTAATTTAAAAGAAAATTGGATGAACAATTTCACTCGTCTGAAAGTAAGAACAAATATACGTCACTGTGAGACCAGTTAGGACTAATTTGCTCCACTAAGATGCTGGATGAACATGAGCCCCGGTTCAGTTTATTCAACTGCAGCTGCAAGTTGGAAAACAAGCTGAAATATCACAACCCATTTCCTCGTGATTAGGCATGCTTCTCGGCTGCTAAAGGGATTTAAGAGACGATAATAAAGATAAAAAGGAGACATTAATAATTTTGTTATGTTAATTAAAGGCAAGAGGATTAACAACAACACAGGAGCCTTGTAAAGCAATAAACAGACAGGGGCTCTGACATTTTTCCAAAACCATTAATAATAAATGCGTTTGGTCCCTGCTGCGATCAAACAAATCATATGGGATGAAAAAAAAAAAAAAAACACTTTACATTCTCACTTCACTTAAGAGACACTTTGAATTTGAATTCCAGGGTCTTCAAGATCCAGTAGTGGTAAATACACGTTCTTTTGCCAAATAATCCTAATACTTGAGCCTTCACTGCGTCTGCATCAGTCAACTTGGGGTATTCAGCCATCATGCAGTATGTATGTTTTAAGGCCCTGTTCAATCAATTTTCAAATAAAGATGAAAACAAATGAATACATTCTGCAGTAAGTATTCAGCTTAACTACAGCTGGAACATATGGATCTGTGCCATAGAATTCCATCTTAACAGAGCTATATTCCTTCATTACAAAGGCAGTGTAAACGTGGAACTGCAACCCTTGAGCATGTGCAGTGATGTCTACTTGACATGGAACTATTGTCAAGGATTTAAAAATGCATCAGTTGAGCTGTTTTAGAGTAAAGTGCTTTGGCCATGTTTATCGTAAGACAATCATCACAGCTTATTAATGAGGCTGTTAATCACTCTTATAACGTGCAGATGTGCTTGCCTGTCTATCTGAGCAGCTCCACCTATCTGCACCTCCAGGATTCTCCCGCGTCAACATTTCTAGACTGTTAATATTGGACAGGAATGAACTCCACATGTGAAGATTGAGCGCTTTAGTTCACGGAGGAGGTGCAGGTTCAGCCTTTCCTTCAGGTCCTCTTAAGGTCCCACCTTCATGGGCTGTGTTCTTTTTTTAAAAGATCAGCCTCATACCTTTCATGGTACCTGAAAGTAAAAGACTTTCACTGCAGTCTTTTTTTTTTCTCTTTACAATCTGTCCATTCTATCATATTCTATACAAGAGGGTTACAAGGAGACGTCTGTCTTGATGTGACATCACTGTCCAGCTGTGTGAAGATCAGTGTCCAACCAGAGTATTGATTTCTTCTTCTTCTTACATCTCTGCCTTTTGGAGATAAGCACCTTTTGCATAATTAATATAACTACCTCACATTACTCTTACCCTGCTCCCCTTTTTAGCATTCATAATACAACAGTTGCAATTGTCCTTTTCGCCACCGATTTGTCGGATCATGTTTTGAATGTAATTACATGGTCTGTCATTTGATGTTACATGTTTGTTATTTGCTCAAATAGATAATAACCTAGAAACAGCCTTTCTTTGACCCCAATGTTTTACTGACACCTGTGTTGTAAATACATGATACACAACATGCTCATTTTTGACACCTTCTGTCCAACGGTACACACTTTAATGTTACGTTAATGTGATTAGTTACAGCTGTGCTATTCTTGCAGGTCAGAAGACCTGCTGTGAGAAAAGGTCTATTGGTTGTTTAAAGGTTAATGGTGAGCAGGGAGCGATAGATGCTTTGTAGTAACACCACTTGTTGCTGTTTTTCTGATGCATACTGCTCCTCATGGTCACTGATTTGTAGACAAATGTCATAGAGAGCTGCAGAAAATGCTGTCGGAAAATTACAGATAGTGTGAAATAGAGCTGTGACAAATGAACATTATTAGTGTAACTGCTGCAGTCACTCCAGATGGCACATAGCAATGTGACATTAGCACCAGTGACATGCGCTTGGGGGGCGGGGGGGTTTAGCCTGCTTGATGCATGAGACTGTGTTGTATGATCCGCTCAGATATGACCTCAGCGTTTTAGGGGTTAATAGCACAGGCTTTAGTTTGAGGCTGATTGATTTTTGCTGTTGTTAGCGTAATGAAATGGCCTGGTTGAAATGATCTTGGGTGGTTTGGTTGTTCACAATAAAAGGCTGATGAAAATGTAACAAAAGTAGCAATATGTGCTGACCACTACTAGTCAGAGGTGGATTACACATGGTCCACCCAAGCTGTCCAGTAGAGGGTTTCAGGCTGAGGTCGAGCCCCGGAGTCTATCTGCTGGTATTGTCAGGCAGCCGGGTGGCTCAACACCCGATGGATAATGGAACCTTTAAGCTCTTTGCAAGCAATACAGTTAGTCATGTAATTAAATATTCATGAATTTATTTAGAATTTCAAAACATAAAAAAAAATTATTAAAACTATTCAAACAGTTTCCTTTAATGTCTGTGTGTTTGTGTTTGCTGGGACAATATCACGGCATTGTGTTCCGTTTAACGTTATCTTTAACGTCACAATTCCAAATAATTTCCATAACTATGGCTGTACCAAATAGTTTGAAGCTTCATTCATAATGTTGACATTCTCATTATTATTATTTTTAATACCCTACAGAAACAATGCGTGCAGTAGTCCACCTTCTCTCCCTCTCCCTCTGTCACTCTCTTATAAACACACACACACACACACACACACACACACACACACACACACACACACACACACACACACACGAGTGACACGGCGCTCCTCGGCTCTGTAATTGTCTCTCCTCTGTCCAAAAGTAAAAATGTATTGAAAAATGATTTCAATGAAATTCAAACAATCTATACTATCTATACTATACTACTATAAACAACACTATCATCACGGTCAAAATAACGGTCTCCTGCTAGCAACACTGAGGCACATACATATATATTCATGGGGTGGTCTAGCAGCAATCTAACAGCACCATCACTTACATTTATATAACCACAATATCACAAAATCTCATCTTTGTAGGTCCAGTTTGGCATGTAGCAATAAGATGTAGATGCTTTGCATGAATATAGAGGACTGAGCTGATCTTAATTCTCAAACGGATTTTGGAGTTGGCTGTGAAGATGGGCACTTTTGTTTAACTGATTTTGTCTTTAGCCTCTGCTTCTGTGGGCGGTTAAAGCTTTTTACCAAGCCAAGATAAAAGCTATCACTGGTGTGTTCAGCTATTTTAATCTTTATTCTCTCAGAAAATAAATGACATGTCCTGCTCCATGTTTTGAATTCAGAATCCTGGCTGTGTGTCTGAGCAGCTGTGCTTATTTAAAGAACAGAAAGCATTATTGAAATCGTATTTACACCTGGGCAGTGGGCGACTCTCGCCATTTAAGTGATTCTAATTTCCGAAGCATTTGAATAAATTTCACAAACGCTGTATTCAGCTTTAGGATTGGCTGCCTGCAACAGCTGGCACAAGCTGCAAGTCCGTGTGCCATAGTTGATTGTGCCCAGGCTCCCACTGCCATTCTGTTTTTTTTTTTCTCTTCATATTGGAGAAAATGGTTTCTACCTCACACACACACCGCCTCTAGCTGCCCCACATTGAGGAAGGTTTGTGTCCAATGCTATCAGAAGCAGGTGGTTGGATCTGGAGGTAAGGACTACTGAGGTCTGGGTATCTGACCACAGAGCATAACACTTTTTAATGACAAACTTGCTGAGAAGAAAGGAAATGGCTTAATCCTATGTGGAGGTAGGGAGCTGTGAAAAGGGCGTGGAATAAGTGAGGTGGCTACAGGGATGACCCTCCAGGGAGCACACCCCGCCCTGGACATACCCATAAAATGTATGAAAAATGATTAGGCTGTGACTAATTACCCGTTTAGTGTCGCCGAAAGTTGTTAAACAGACCATTGCCTTTTAATACCTAAAGTAAGGAATGGGATTAATTAAGCAGAAATGTATTCTTCTACCCTGCCAAGTCTCTTTCTCACAGTCTCTAAAAACACTGTGTGATGGGGTTTGCACCTCGGGGAAATAGTTGGTAATGGCCTGAGAAAGGGATCTCCTTTTCTCAACGCACTACTTCTTTTTGGGTGGATGAATGAATGAATAAGTACGTGAGCAGCTGCCTCTATAAAAAAGGAAGGCAGAGGGAAAAATGGAAGCTTAGGGGAAAAAGGATTTATGACTGCATAACTTTTTCTTCGAAAAGCATGACCTTTAAAGGTGAAATCCACAACAGTTTTTAATAAATTTCTTTATTCTTTATTAATATCCATCTGTATGGTAAATAGTAGGGAAACACTAAAAATGGGGAAAGTGAATTCTGTATTCTGCTTCCGAGAAGTGTTGATTTTGTTTGTTGGGGTGCACCTAGCTGGTCGACAATACCAATGCTGTCTAACTTCATCACTTCAGTAAACACTTCCATCAGTCAATGACATTTACACTGCTTACCAAATGCTAAAAGGTAAAAAAAAGTTCACAAATGCAAAGCTAGATGCTCTATCAGCCTTGTTTTAGTGTGAATTATAAAAACCCTACAGATTGTAGCTACAATCACCTCAACTGGTTCGGGCAAGAATGAGAGAAGTAGGGGGTATAGGAAGTGAGGAAGGGGCCCCGCCACTTTACTCACCTGGTCCAATTTGGCGTCGCGCCTGATGTGATCCCCTCGCAAGATGGTATCTAGTTATCCACAGTTGTCAATTAATATTTAATTAAAGACTTCATGTGTGACTTTGCTCATTGCTGAGTGAAATTCAGATTCTTACTATAGCGTGCCATCTGTATGATAACCTTCTCTCATGGTTGATTGGCTCATTGTAGCTGACTGAAATTGGTAAGAAAATGTATATTCTATGGATTATACTGTATCTCTGGCCTCGGATTTGAAAGTAGTGCTGCACATTTTAATATTATTGCACATTACACACTCTCTTGCTTAATTGTTGCGCAACCAGCATCAGGTTCTTGGAAGATTAACACAAAAGCTGCCACATTTTGTCTCCAGTCAACATCTGAAACACACCAGTCCTTGCCTTTTTATTCTGTTCCCACATGACCGAAATGGTCTGACCATCAGCCAGCTGTTACCCGTAGCTTGATCACATGCTCAACAATGTAACATATGCAGCCGTAGCGCTAATCAAAACTTGTAGATGCATGTGGCACTTCCCTTCCCCAAACAGATTTATGTCAAAGAAACTGACTAAATGGATATATAGTTATCGGTGCTGTGCATTAGGCAACCATGGCAACACTGAAGCGTGTCAGGACGTTTGTGAAAGAGGATCAAAACGAAGTCTATTGTGCATGTATCATACTGTGAGTAATGTGTCTGCCCCTCATTAAAAGTGAGTGAAACCTAAGCAGCGACTACACTCGTTATTTGACAGTTTCCCCAGTAGTGCCTGGAGCATTGCAATTTTAATTGCAAGACAAATAGGCCTATGGCTGTGGCAAACATGACATCATGCAACAATATCTCCACAATAAACCACTTGTCGTGTAAATTCATGTAACGTCATGTAAAATCAGTAATTATGGGGAGTGGTAACTTTTAAAAAATTGTCTCATATTGTAAAAAAAAACACATTTAATCCCTGTTCAGTGCCCCATTTTTCAAAACGTCTACATAGTACACATTCAAAGTGTACTTTATATGATCGGGTGTACAAAAAATATGCACTTAACTGCATAGCCTAATTCAACCATGATATGACTGTTTGGGGATTGGAATGCTGTATGTGGGTTAGGGTTGTTCACTAATGATTTACTGCTTTTTGTGTGCATGGAAATGTACGATAGCTAAATGTGACTGATGGGCCTTTTTCATGGCAGACATTTTGACTTGTCAATGCAGGAAAAGCATAAGTGTGACTAATAACCGGTGTGACTCTGGCTACTGGCACGGTTAAGAGTAATGCAGACATTATTAATGGTATTAGTTCCAACTACATTTGACAAGTATCAATGTCCTCCCTTGTTCTTTATGCACATTGAAGAGCCAGACAGGAATACCAGCTACCTCTCGGACGATCTTCTACTCCTGTCAGCGTGTCATATCACTCACTGCTTTTGGGATGGAAGGAGCTTAATGCCTGCATCCAACACATTCAATGATAAGTTTGGCTTACCTGTTTCTAACTGTTATCATCTGCACTGCTGACACGCACCTCTCTCTGTTAAAAGCACAGAAAGTGCCACAATCTGATCTTTTTTTCTAAAAAAGGTCTAATTTGCCTTGTACCTTTTACCAAACTCTGCTGTGTGCAATATTGGACCACAACAAAAGTCTTCAATGGTCCCTACAGTGTAAAAAAACCCCTCAAGAGTCATACAGGGAGTGCAACGTGCCATCGAATGTACCTTTTTGAAATACTCATTGCAGTGCAATTCTGATATTTTATTGACACAGGTTGGGGTGCTCCGATCAGATTTTTTGAGGCCGTTGCTGGAAGCAGTATTGGCTGATCCTATCACCGAGCACTGATCACAGGGTCTATTTGAAGCTATTTCTCTGCGATGGTCCACAAGCGAATGTGCTCCTCTGCTCTTTGTATGTGTCTGTGTGTGTCTCCTCGTCCCTCTAGCTCTCTGTTTAGACACAAATGACAAATATGTGGTATAAGTACTTAATCTAAAAAAAGCCAATCACTAACAGCAGTGATGCTAAATTGGCCGGAAAAAACAGATCCGGCAGATGCCGAAAGTATCGCTGCAGATTGTGTGCACGGGCTTTTCAGACAGGACGCACCGCAGCGAGCTCTGTGGCACTGGACTCAGTGTATGTGAGAGAGTGTGTGTGTGTGTGTGTGTGTGTGTGTGTGTGTGTGTCCAGCTGTGTTGCTCCCAGAGCAAATTAAAGAGCAAATTGAGTAATGAAAACGTCTCCATTCTCCATTCTATGCATCATCTGAAATTTTTTCTGATTGGCCCTTCAAAGAGACCACCGATCCAACATTTTAGTACGGAAATTGGCCGATAACAATCGATAACCGATTGATTGGAGCACCTTTAACCAGAAGTGTGCAGTGTAACTGGATGTGATTAAGAGCATTATTTTACAATACATCATCAGTGGGTGTGTTAGGGGCTGGTATCAATGAAGGGCAATCACATCAGCTCTTCTTGGCTCTTTAAAAGCAGGGTCCTCCTCCTCCTCCTCTCTGTGACGTAGTCAATAGGTAAAGCCGTAGAGAGTCCAGACTGGCTTTTCCTAAGAGGAATTTAATATTATTGTTCTGCCAAGAATATCATTGTTGGAAAATTATCCATTTAAGTCTGCAAACATTTTTTAAATTTCAGCGTTTTACTTTGCAACTATGGCGTGCTTAAGGTCAGTGAAAGATCGCAATTATGGTCTCCTTGGTAAAAGCAAGACTCGCTACACGCCCACCCAACCCCCCTACACTCTTTCTTTCTGCCTTGCTAAACATAGGGCAACCCCTTTCCTGCATTGGCACTGTACATTTGCATTGGACGTACAGTTGTGAGATTTGGATTTGTCCATAATGGAACTGGATTTCCAGTTGAACACACCTCTTTCTGCACATCTCCGCCTACTTTGCTGCATCATAAGTCCTCAAAATACCAATTTGGGTGGTGAAAAATCTCTCCACACAACAGCAAATTGTCACTTCAGAGTGTGATAGCTCACTGCTAAGGTAATTGGCCGACTTTAAAATGCACAGTAAATTGAGACTAAATCTTTTGTCTTCATGGAATATTTTATAGACTGAAGTTGTCACTGTTGTTAGTATCAGTGAAAGGGTTTCCATAATGTCTAATATTTCTTCCTTGTAATATGCATGTTGCTACAGCAGGCTTCTTATAGCTCTGTGCAAGGTGGTAAATCCGGTCTGGAGCCAGCAGAGATCAGTCTGTCAGCAGGGAGATTTACACTTTACATGGTCTTAAAGTCCTGGTCCGACACCGAGGGTGCCAGAAACCCCTGCCAGATTGCCGGACACCAGGCTAGCAAAGGGCCCACACAGCCATTTAACGGCTGTGCTTTCTAGGCTTTATAGCCCATGCTGATGCACTGAGGACACAAGCAAAAGAGAACATTGATTGACCACTTGGACAAGGCCAAGATGCCATAACTTAAAACTGCAGCCTGATTGCTTTTTATCCAAGCTACATTGCAGGCCGTTTGAAGCCTTTGGATCCATTTTAAAGGAAAAGCTGTGATGTTTGTTTGTCACGTAACTTGGCATTCGACCAACCCATGCTCTACCCCACGCTGACTCCTGCTTAATACCTCTGTTAGAGGAATGATCATATGTGTTTACTGTAGCAATGAAAAGAATAGTCCAATTCTAAATAACATTTTAATGACCAGAAAGTAGAACAATATTTGGACACCTATAATTTTGTGGTAAGTCATCACCACAGTAGAAGATATTTTAGAAAATCCATAGTCTATGTACAAAGTGTATGCTATTACATGACAATAACATTTTTGCATTTGATTTACAGATATGACTTGTTTAGAAATGTACTATATCCTTTCACCTAGTTGGCTATAGAATGTTTTATTGATGATTCAGGAGATGAAAATAGGCTTTCAATTTTGACAGTTTCTGTAACGTTACATTTGTTCTCATGGAATTTAATTGATAGCACATCATGTGCTGCTGGTCTTGGTGTCCTTTCTATATTAGGGTCTGTTCGGGTCGACCACAATTTGGATCTGGACGCAATTATCCTTGGGTCCATTCAAATTGGGTCTTTATGTGCTCAGATCCCCTTCGAATCGGCTCTGTTTTTGTGAAAATTCATTTATGCACACCAGGTTCAGGTCCCACATCCCACCCAATCCGAAAACACCCACTTGTACTCCACACTCGACACCAAAAACATTTTAATTATGTTTGACCCCTGTGTGACTGTGGATTTAGACACAAAACAATTTGCAAACATTCATCATGTTTTCTTCACTATATTTCTAGTTCTAGTACGCCTAACATTGTATTAAATCCTGTTTCATAAGGAACTTTGGCCTGCAAATTTGCATGACAGGTACTATGCAAATAGTTATTTTTAAGATGTGATTTGTTTTCCATCATTCATCTTCCTGATCTCCTGGGAATTATCTTTTGTTCGATAAATAAATGATTTCAACTTCAACTGACACGATGAGCGTAGCAAAGAGCTGTTGTCAGCTGCGACTGTAAAGTGTGACATTTATGTGGAGATGAATGCCGGAGCCTCTGTGCCTAATTATGGACTAAACTTAAGGGAAAGCACTGAAGTTTTAATTAATCTGTGTTTATTCCTGCTGTTTCTTTCAAGCACCTGACTTAATGAAATCCCATAGCTATTAATCTTTTGACATACCTCTGAACTACTTTGTCAGCAAGCCACCGTGAGAGGGCAAAGCGAGCCTGACATTTGACTAATTGCAGTCATTTGAGAATAATCACTATTATAATGTATTGGAAATGCACAGCGGCGTAACATAACAGTCATGCACCCCTATCTGTCTGGTGACCCACTTTACAGTCAAAATATGGAGGAAGCTGTTGAACCACAAAAAAAAACAAAAAAAAAAAACTCCACTAATTGGAGCAAGTTATTTGCAAAAGTGATTATTGCAATCAGAGGGTCTAGTCTGATTTTTGACAGAATAGCCAAAGACGGTAACCAATCCATGGTACAATTAATCATTCAGTGCTGCGCCATAACTGAACTCCACCTTATTCCCCTCCCTTTTGTTTCATAGTGGAGCCTCAGAAGAATGACTCTTACCTGTCCTTGGCCCCTTGCGAATTGCTCTGCGTTTGATGAAGACCTCAGTCATACCTTTCTGGGCTAGAGTGGAGAGCTCATTACAGCCAGAGGACACAAGCGCATGGGGAAGAATGAATAGAGGCGGATGTGCATGTATGAAAGAGAGGCATAGAGAGAGAGAGAGTATAGGGTGTGGTCTGTGAAAGTGAAAGTAGTAAATATGAGCAATAGGGAAAGCCCCTTTTTAAGGGGAAATAAGGGGCACTTGGGGACTCGCCTTGTACATTGTACCTGTCTTATCATTTAACTCTAATTTGTTGGTCTTACTAAACTGTCAGCAATTCCCCGCCTTCTTGGCCTTTACCTGTAAAAGGCCATGGAAATGCTGACAGGCAGCCAAACCTGAGCTGTCTGGAAACTTCTTTTCTTTGACTGCTACCATGTATTGTCGGAATAAAATGTACACGCAAAGCACCGCACTTAATATTTATGTACCACAGTTCACCTTTCAATACAAATTCATTTAACAGCGTCATTCTTCGGTTGACTCTCTAATTTCACAATCAACCAGTAACTTTTCGCTGAAAAATGCCTCACCCATTCCTGCAGTCTGAGTCGGTGATGTTTTGTGTAATTGTGTATTTTTCTGGACTGATTCAATTGTCTCTTGATGTATTCCTTGCTCAGCTGAGCATGTCATTACACACATCATTTGTGTGCAATTTAATGTGGTATGCACCAAGGTTACATTTCTATGGTGGTTCAATTCGAGGACTTGCAGCATTTTCGCTGCAATTATTTCTGTCTCTTTTTTTTTTTTTTTTTCTCACACTGAGAAATTTCTTCGGCTGTGCTTGCTCATGCCACAATTTCAAGTTCACGTAGGGAGATATTCCAATTATCAGTCAGGTAATGTGATGGAAATGGCAACTTTCTCTCTTTGGCCTGGGTGTGTTGATCAATTTATTCCTCAAATGAACTGCATCTATACGTTGCTTTGTTTCCTTTTAACTGGATGTAGCAGTTGTAAGATTAACATGCGTCTCAGTAACTCTTGAATGGTGATTGTTCTCTAGTGTGCATTTAAGGTTACCAGAAACAAAGGACTGCAGTTGCTCCTGCATCAGTTAGTATTAGCCAATACATTCTAACAGTTAGTTTTACCTTTTAATACGTGGCAAAAAAGAACAGTTTGCCACATTAAGTACAACACATTTTGGCCAGGCATAGGAAAGTAGTAAAATGTCAAGTTTTGGTCATTTTTTATGATAGTTATCTGACCTGCACTAATACAGGTTTCCCCAACCAAGGTCCAGTACAAACACTAAAAATGATTTGGTAGCTATATTTGATCAAGGCCGTCTGGTCGCCGTCTCTTTAACCTATCATAGAATAATTATTGCCTCCTATTACCTTTCTTTGTTTTGCTTGACACACTGTTCAATCACAATGCCACGCTGTATGTGAAAGTGACAGGATTCTCATTAACTTTAATTACTGTGTGCCAAGTCATTTGAAGGCAGTGTTTTGTCCCAGGAACCGCCCAGCCCCCCACTCGCAGCCACAGGCCCTGTCCTTCATCACCTGTGAAGGTCTAATCTTATCTGCGGCTGTTGCATGGGCCTTCATTAATCACACCCCCGGCAAAATCAAATGGTGACTGATGGTTGACGTGGCCTTGTCCGGCCATCCCTCAGGTGCTGGGAGTCGGTCTCGGATTGGCCGGGGCGCAAACGCGTTCTTGTGACCGGTGTCTGCATGTGCATAAACACGTCGATGTCCTCTACATGGGGCACACGGCATGCCATGTAACCCTCTGCCAACCATCCAGTCCACCTGAAGTTCAACACATTGTTCCGCTGCGGCTGACCTTGTCTCATCAGGAGCAGTGAGTGAGCTCTTCAAGCTGTGATCTGGGTACTGTACATTTTTGCTCAATGACACAACACTTTCTACTTGTCTGAACGAAAGCTGAGATGTGAAATTGTCGTCCTATCTCTTTATGAGCTCAGTAGAAGACGTGCAGTGGCCGACCAGTGATATCATGAATGGAAAGCGATGTGTGGTGAAAGGAGGTTCGAGGAGGAGGAGGAGGGAGATGGAATAGAAATAGTTTGTTGTAGTAGCAGCAGGATATAAATGGCACAAAGATGAAACAAATCAACCTTAGGTAGCCCCGGCCGTTAGCAAATCCATAGTAATCAGTGAGGCTGCATTGAGCTCTCCGCTTCATGGACCCTTACCAATCAGCAGAGAAAACAGAGATCTGTCATCTGTTTTCCTCTGCACACTGACGGGGTCAAGGGGCAGTGAGAGTGAAGTGTGGTAATTATATATGAAGTGTGTGTATGGAACGGGTTGGGGGTGGGGGGGTGTAATTATTTGTTTTATTGTCATAATCACCTTTTTAAAGTGGTTTTGCTCGACACTATTTGTCAGTCACTCAACAGGAGGTGTCCCGCTGACAGTGATTGGTGGATTGATCACGGATGTGAACTCATACATGCCCACCGCTGATGTCAAAACACAGATGGCATGACTCATTTTGCAGCCATCCAAAGGAGATTTTGTTTAACGTTGTCTGTCTTATGGACATGTCTGGCCAAATGATTTCCAGGGGGGGATGTGCGGCAGCTATTTGTATTGATCTCCATTAATCGCTGTGACATGGAAATATGAAACACGAGGCGATGTGTCATTCGGGAAACATCACTTATCTCCTGACAAAATGTGCAGGCACAAAGGCAGCAGACATATAGACGAGAGACGCGCACATGTTCCCGCGTACACAAACGCACATCTGTTTTGTATGCAGCAGCATCACAAAATGATCTTCAAGGTAGGCCGATGACTTGGCGTCAGTGTGCTCAGGTTTTCATAACCTTTGGATGCCTCCCATCCTTGTCCTACAGAGAACCGAGGACAAAGCTCTGCCCTATTAGAGATGAATAATGGACCTGTTGGCAAAAGAGACGCCGCTAATGTTTTGTCCAAATATCTCAAATCTGTCCCCAATGATAATGTATTCTGCGGCAGTGCCAAACAGCTCTGTATTTGAAGAGGTGATTCCATCGCTCATATGACTTATACAATCTTTAGATTGAAAAAATGTAATCCCTCTCACATTGTAATGTCTGGCGGGTGTATAGGCATCACAATAAGGGCTTAGTTTGTTTTCCTGTAATTGATGCTTTGCCTGTGTGGCGGCATAGCTTTGTTTGTTTATGCTAATGGCTGTGATGACCTGGTGGTCCCCAATCTAGCAGGGAAATGGCAGCCAATGCTTTGGGGAGTGAGCCATTGATCTCCCTTCAGTGCCTCTTTCTTCACAGGTACTTGGGATTAACTGAGCCAGAGCAAGGCAAAAGGAAAACGTTACAGAAGGATGAAAAAGAAAAGAAATCACCAAAATGACTTCTGGTATATGCGTGTATATCACATCAGCTTCAGGCCGGTAGATGCTTATGCGGTTTCTACCAAGCTGCCCGGTGTAAAAGTGCTCACTCTGCTTCGCTGATATCGGGCTCTTGAGGCATGATGTTGCCTAAACAGCATAGCTGTAATTCCCCTAAGTAGTGCACTATGCAATAACTGTTATACATGAACACACACACATAAACAAAGAGGTGGGCTGTTATGGATGTGCTTCTCCAGAGTACCTAATAATACACAGGGTTTCAGTTGCCAGTTGTAGCAGACTGGGTTCATCCCAAGCCATGATGGAAGCAGAGGGACACAGAAATACCAGCACTGGTAGTCAGGGTGGCATTAAATGCGCTGAATATTAACGTAGCTTATTTTACGCCACATTCTCCACAAATATTGCCCTTATTACAATTTGCCTACATTTTGAAACCACTACTGCTATTTGCATTCCAACGAAATTGAATGTGGTTTGATTTATGTGCTTTGCATGATATTTTAATTTATACTTTATTCATCTAGAGTTATGTTTGTTGATTCCAATATATTGCTTTGACCAGTTAAAACATTTCTGCAGACTGAAAGTGTCTTATCCACATGTGAAAAATATAATGATAAATTGACAGATTTACTATTTACTGCATACAGAAATAAGAACATTTCACAGTGTGTTCAACTACCTGCATCACTGTGAAAACCAATTCACAAAACCTCCTTACAGCACATGAATGCATTAAATATATTATATATATACAAATATATATATATATATATATATATATAATACATTTAATTTATATATATATATATACACATATATATATATATATATATATATATATATATATATATATATATGTATATGTATATGTATATATATAGTGTATGTGCATGAATAAGAGTCTCTGCCTACTGCGGAAGGTTAAGTCCACAACAGGCAGGGCTCCAGACAGCGAGCAAAATGGTTGCATACTCAACACTTCCTGTGACGTGGTCCCATTTACTGTATGCAAGAACATGATGATGTTCATCACTGTAGCGGAGACATTAACCACTGCCCATTCCATCCCCACCACCAAAGTGGTGAGGAGAGGGAGGAGGTGGGGAGGGAGGTTCTGACTGATGATTAACATGAAGGCCGGAAGAGAACAAGTGAGCCAGTGTCATCGATCAACACCAGTGGTGGAGGAAATATTAAGATCTTTCACTTAAGTAAAAGTGCTAATACCACAATTTAAAAGTCATGCATTAAAGAAAAAAGTCAAAGTATGTGAGTATGTAATCAAGAATACTTACTTAAAGTACTCATTTTGCTCTTTAGTCGATACATTATATATATATAAATAATATATTATTAGATTATTATTTTTGATGTAGTAACATTTAAGATGCATTTTAATATTGTAAGTGGCTGCAATAGAGCTTTTACACTTTTTATTTATTCTTTTATACTTTAGGCTGTTTTAATTTACTGTATAAAAATGCATTGTATTTTCATAGATAAATATATTGAAATAAAAAGTACAATATTTCCCTCATAACATGTAGTGGAGTAGAAAGTAGCATTGTGCTTAAGAACTGTACTTAAGTAAACGTATGTACTTAAGTTCTACCAGATTAATGCTGTAAGACCATATGCTACTACTTGAAAAGTTAGTTCGGAGCCCTGTTAGGTGTTCAGAGGCACAAAGGTCAGCTTCACAGGAGCAGCGAGGAGTTACCTCTTTATGACTGACATTTTAACTTTTTTTTCCTTTTTAAAACTTGATAACAAAACATTAGGTAAGTGATGCGGAGCAGGCTCACAAAGCCGTTCCCCAGGGTAGATTATTGCTCGGTGGAAAAAAAAAAAGAAGCCTTTTGAACAGGAACACTCTCACTTTCCACCATAAGCTCTCACTCCTGGACACTTTTTTTTTTAAATGTCAGTTCTATAGGGCCACAGTACTAATTTTTGTTTCACTCAGTGTTCGGAAATAGGTCTGACTGTGAGTTTTTGTTCATAGATCCCAGGAGAGTGGCATGCATGCTCAGCAGAGAGACCTCTCACTGCAACCTCCCTCTAACATATTGATCAGGAATGGCTATTGGCGTCAGCCCTGTGAATAAAATGCTGCTCTGCTGAGTTCAATTCCCCACTGGGCAACTGAATGGAGAGACAAAACCTTTAGCTTTTTTTTTTTTGTAGACGGCCATTAAGCTCGGATCCCAGGTCTAATGACATCACCGCCAGACACCGACGAAAAAAGAAAAAAGAATGGAAATGTCACTTTAGTGGACCGCACATTCTCAAATTACTTTATATTTGTGTTTTTCTGCCTGCCACTCTTATGTTTCTGCAGCAGACCAAGAAGAGATCACATTGGGGTGATTTCTAAAATCAAGGGAAGGTAAATAGTGTTGTTTCGTGGCTCTTTGCTCAAACCCGTTTGTTGACACCAAAGAGAAGAAGAGGCTTGACATGTGCGTCTGGATTCATTATCCCTCTGAAAGCAATAAACCCTTTTGACATTCGAAATAACTGGAACATGGAAAAGACAATGTTTATACAGATTCAGAGTACAGCATGTGCAGCGTTTTGTATCCACATTATAGGAACAAGCATTTTCTTTTCTTTTTTTGTGTGACTTCTACTATTGTATGAGGAGGGGAAAGGACCTCTTCATACTTCACTTCCAATTTCGAACACTTAAAATGTTCTTGTAAAAACAATTGCTTTTTATAATCTCTGTCATTGTTTCAAATGATTACACACAGGGAATCTATTCAGTGTATCTTTCAACATTAGAACAGGCACTAACCTTTTGGTCCGCCAGAAAGTTTCATCTTAATGATCTGCTTTTACGTGTTTTCCCTGAGCCTCAGAATAACTTTAGGTAGTCGAGTGATTTCCCATATATCATTTATTTATTTAGTAATTAATTTATTTGTGTATTAATCTATGAGCTATGTATTTAATATTAAATAATGCACAGTCCTCTTCATGAGATTTATGATAAACTTAGAGCTTTCTCAGTGGTCCTTTGTTTTCTGTTTGGTTGGAATATAGGGCAGTACAGTTTGGGTGCTCTTGTCAGAGACAGTTTGTGTGCTGCTATTTCGTAACAGTTTTTTGCGGCAGCCGGGGTTTAGGAGACCTTTCCTGGGTAGTGTGTGAGCTCCCTTCGTCCCCTTCATTGGCGAGGAGACATAGGAGGGGTCCAGACAGTTATGGAGGAGTGAGTGCTCAGAGGAAGAACGTTTGGGGGTTACTGAGCTTGACGGGAGACCGACTTCACTATCGCTATCTGGTGTAGCACAGCCACTCTTGTCGTCCTGTAATTCCTCTTGCTCCTCCTCCTCCTCCTCCTCCTCCTCCTCCTCCTCCTCCTCGTCATCATCACAGCACAATGCGTGGTAAAGAATTTTGTCACTGAAGCGGACTCTTTCTCTTGTGCCCGAAGTACGAGAAGTCTTGTGGCTGTGCGTGGTGGAGCTGCTAGCCTCCTCGCTGGATGAATCTGGAGTAATAATGCGGGGCCCATTGGGGATGGGCAGCCCGCCGTTCATCTGGGAGTAGACCGAGGCAGTGAAGGGGGGCGGGGTGGGGCTCTGCGTCTGGGTGGGGATGGTCCCGCGCCCCAACTCCGCTCGCAGATCTCCCGGTTGCTCACCAGGTATACGGGCGGCGGCGCCAGCAGCCTCCAGGTAGCTGCAGAATTCCCAGCTATCAGAAAGCACATCTGCATTGAGGAAGTCCAGCCTGAAGGCCTCTCCCAAACCTCGCTCACTGCTAGACGTGCTGCTGGCTGTGGCCACCGTCCAGTCATCCGGCTCCAGGTCAAAGTCAAAGTCGGACGTAAGTTTATCGATCTGACCCACCACCTGCAATAGAAAAGGGAACTGATGAGACATTGTAGAGAAACACATTTTAGGCCAGACAGAGATTTCATTTCAGATCCAGATATTTCTCTATATGTTTATTTTTAGCGGCAGGGCTCTATAGATGGCATTGTCGGTCTGTTGGTGAGCTGCTGCACCACTTTGGTCTAGATTGAAATATCTAAATAACTTTTGTAGAGCCATTTATCTTCCAGGTGTGTGGACCTTTGCACCCCTGCCGCTTTGCCTACAGGTTCCCCGTTTGACTCGTGCACGTACAAAAGGGATGTGATGTGCAGCCCTCACAATGGTGTCACACTATTTCACTGATCAACAGGTGGCAGTCACACCGCAAGAAATGCAACAATGCTCCCGCAGAGGTTTGAAAGAAGACGACTGTGAGCTGGTTAACTGCTGGCTTTAAGATACTTTTTTGAAAAAAATGGCTTTGCAAAAGTCTTATGAGGAAGGAAATGCACTTGAACCGTTTGTTAGAACTCAAGGATACACACAATGTGTTTTGGTTTGTTTACAAGAAACCTCCCCAGGGCCCCTTTAATGTTCACATGGGGTTCAATGTTACTCTTACTTTGGTTCTTTCAGAAGAAGCAAATGCAAAATACCAACTGATCTTACTTTTCATACATGTAGTATGTAAATAGACTCACTCTAATGACACAAGTTGACAAAAGTGTGAAAGAAACCAAAAGTACTAATGTGAAACTCACTTCAATATAAATCTCTGTGACAGCTTACCGGATACTACATTACATGCAATTTCCAGATGCTTGACATCCCACTGATTTCCCCCCCACAGGCAGGTTTAACAAAAGCTAAGATTTATTCACAGCTGCTAATAGATCTGTGTTTTCCTTTACAGCTTGCCATTACACTACTTTTCATCCATAAATCCTTAATTGTTTGTTCATGGTTTTAAAATTGTTTTTGTTTCCGCCAAGGCCTCCCGTGGACAGGTGTTGTAAATTAGCTTTATGCTACATCAAGAAAAAAATTAGATATCCACTGGAAGGAGGTTTTAGCAGTGAAGACGTGTCGCTACTTATCAAAGAAGCTTCTTCAGCTCTGAGAGAGAGAGAAGAACTGAAGAAGCCTCTTAGATGAGCGGTGAAAGCAGTACATCTTCAGTCCAGTGGATGGTTCATTGATGTTGCACTGCAGCTACCAGGATGAATAAGATGAACACACTTATACTTATACGGCACAAACACTTAACCCAGTGCTTTTCATGCTTGTACATTGATGTATATTTTGATTCTAGTGCTATTGTAATGTCCATGTCAAACAAAATAAACTCAATATGTCACCAGCTGCATAGAAATGTATCCCGTAAAAGCCTTTAATTCAATGTTAACTCGAAATTAACCTCAGTGCTTCTGCCATCAGCGGCCACTGCGGTGAGTAGAATAGAAAACACTTCAGCTGAAATCACACTGGTTTGCTGACAACACCAAAAATCCAGGCCCTCTATACTTGACATTTTCGCACCTTTTAATCAGCATGTTCTACTTTGCACAACATTCTTTTGTAAAACGAAATCACTCACCGTCCATGCAGCTTGTTAATCATACATTTCCCCAAACCATTCAGCAAACAAGCCCAGAGCTTTAAACTCTGCAAAAGTTATTTTAGAAACCTACACATATGAGTTTGCGACATAATTACAGTTGAATAGCAGAGAGAGTGTCGTTTTTGAGATTGGTGGAACATAATCCTTTTTTATTTGTACCGCTGTAATTATTTGCAGTGTTTGCTCCTTCCTGCCTCTTTTGACTACAAATGAGTACAGTTCTATATAGATGACACAAAGTTGCACAACTGTTCGAGATGAATGAAGAGTCTCAGAAGGTTAATACAAAGACACACTGATAATGTGCTCACCAAAATCTCAGAAGATCTCCACTGCAAACACGGCAACTGACATCCATGAGCTTCTACAAATATCTCAAGATGATTTAAATTGTGATATTAAATTTGCTCACTGAATTAAAAGTAAAAATAAAACACTAACTTACATTACCAGCTGCACATTTAAGTGAAAGGAACTGTGAAGGATGACTAGATGCTGCTATTCTCCTTACTACTGCATTTTACACAGCTCTTTAATCCTTTTTCTTGAGATATTCTATGCTATTAAGTCACACCACATGCGTTCATGTCTGGGCTGTATACGTCTACATGAATTGCATTGGCTCATATGTCAATGAGCTTCTCTGCAGATCTGCCAGTTGTGGCATCGTAAACGTCATAAGTACCTGGACCGTGCTTCTCCATTGGCAGACTGCCCGGAGGGAATTGGGCTGTATGAATCCTCTTATCCTTGAATTACTTCTTACGTCTTTTTAAACATGGAGAAAGTAATTTTTAATAAAACTAATTTATATGTCTATTTAGAACAATTTAAACACACTCTATTGTGACTTTTTAAAGGGATGATTAAAGGAATGGTAAGAATAATGTTTCTTGTTGCCGTTCTTCACCCGAATGTTGCTATTGTTTCTCTGCAATGGATCATGGCCCTCTTTTTTTTTTTTTTTTTTTACCATTTTAAATGTATTCCCAAGCGTTAAAAGTAAGCTGCGTCCGCTTCCCCCGCTGGTTAGCCTGACCCCTGCCTGCGGTACGTAGGCTCATTTAGCTTGATAAGTGTCTCTGATTGAAGGGTTCTGCCGAATCTTTCTAGGTCACAATGCAGCACATGCTCATCGCAGCAACAATGAACACTAGTCCCTGCTTTTTCTTCCAGTCAGAGAATGTGTGATGAAGGAGCTATGGAGTGAATTAGAGGAGCAGATTGCTTTAGCACAAAGGATGAATGAACACATCAGGAAGCAGTGATTAATAATGTGCATATGTTTAAAATAGAAAACGCGTTATGAGGCAAAAATAGACTGCAAAAGTAATTTTTACAGAGTATCATATGTATGCCTTATACCATACCTGTACATCAGCAAAGAACATTTTGATATTATATTGAGATTATCCTTTGGTCGGCCCTATAGTGCAACTATGAAGTAACGGACTGTTTAAGAGTAGAACATTAACCAGACGTTGCACGAGTAAAGATGAATATCCCAATGCTCATTTCCTATGCAATAACCAGCTCATGTTTACTGTACTAATCCTGTGCACATGAGGGTAATCGCCCAAAGTAATTGAAAACACCTGTGTGACAACAAACCTGTTCCGTGTTTAAACTGAGTGATATCCTCCCGACAGTTGTTACGATAGCTTCCCACAATGCCTGAAATGTAGGCCTATTGGTTAAATACTAGGTAACAGTAGACATAGGAAAGTATTTTGACTTGTTTTGTTTCCTTAAAATTCAGGACATGCAGCTTGAAGCTGTGATAAACCTCTGGAGTTGGGCTGTGTATCCCCCGCGGACTTTATGGCTCTACCACTCCACAAAGTTTATGATGCAGTGATGGCACATCCTTGTGACTGAAAAGACTCCATTTGCAACACAGTTAAGCAGAAGTGTGAAGTATAACAGTGGATATAAGTGCTGGGGATTTGAGTTTATCTTTAGTCTTTAATTTTCTCTCAATGCATCCGCTGACAACTTAACTAACTTTCTTTACTGTAAGTGGTGTTTAGTGGCAGCTACTAAAAACTATGATGATGAATATTGCAATATCTATGATTCTGTGTGTGAGTTATAAGCTTGCAAATTATAGCAATAAACACGTTTTTTTTTTCTTTTTCAATAATGTTTTCAAATCCGGTTTATCCACTATAAAAGCTGGATTGCCTAGCCAACACTAAGCACTTGTGATCTAGTTTATACAGTCCACACAGAGCAATAAGTGGTATTGGTATTTATTTATTTTTTCTTTTCCACTGCACACTATCAGCCGGCAGCCACGAGTCAACTGGTCAGTGCACCTGATCAACAGCAAGTCATTTCAGAGCTCTCTGAGGTGCTTTAAGAGAGGCTGCCTCGGCAGCATCAGGCGAGGGTTTATTACTGTACATCAACACCTGTCTGAGATGATTGGGCTGTGTATTTGAGGGTCAGAGTGAAAGAGGGCACTTGGAGCCTTGTCTGTTACAGAAAGGTACGATGATGGAACAGACAGGCGAGGGTAATCTTACACAGAGTGATATGGCCAGTAATGTAGAAATTCTCAGAAGATCCTCTTCTCAGGCGGAGGGGTGATTCTGGAAATAGATTCCATACTGTCCACTATCATTACAAGAGTCCTTCTCTCTAATATTGTGCTCCACCTGGTATCATGATTTATTTATTGTGAGTAGGTACCCGTTTCTCTCCCCCAAGTGAGCGCCGGTCCTCTGTCAATGCTAATTGAAAATGTACTGGAATATAAGTGCTGGAATAACTTATTCCACTACTACCGTTCAATGTTTACTGAATGAGGTCAAAATCAGAGAAAATGTGGCCATAAAATTGCCTGTGATAAGGAGGGGGAATATTTACCACATGTTCTCATCACTCCGTTGATCTTTAAACATATGTTTGATGGGAATAGCTTGTTTTGATGTGCATTGATGGCTTTCTGTTTGAAAAGATTTTTGTTAACTGTCTCGTAAACAGATGGAGGATTGCCATCCATCAAGTCTTGTACACAAATGATGTAAAAGTGCTTCTTTGACATGTTTCTAATGATCATAATATCAAGTTGTCCAAATTTTTCCCATCTTACATATTCTAGTATTTATCAGCAAATAAAAACAACCGTGAAATATGGCATCTGCACAGTTTGCAGTTTGAACATATGTAAAAAAAATACATCAGGTGTGGGTTACCAAAATAAATGAGACATAACACCCTCACTGGGTTCATTTGAAATGCACGCCGTATGAGTGAATTTTCTGTGGATCGCTTCATTACGCTGTGTTCAAGTGGCCTCTCTCCATCTGTTCCTGTGCCACCCGTTCTTCTGGGAGTCATTTTTAGAGTAGACTGAGAGAAGTTTGCAGTGCTTGTTAGTTAATTATGCAGCATCCAATGTCTAGCATGGCTTTGCCTTTTTTTCATGGGAAAGTCAAAAAATGTGTTCAGTGGAGCTACTCAAACACATATCGGTGTTAATTCTCTCTCAACATGTCACAATACATTTCCAGCATGCCCCTGTGCACCACTTCCAGCGCTGGAAGTGGTTTATGCCCGTTAGGAAGTCTCAGCAATTATCAAAATAGCCTTGCATGCTGGCTTCTTAAGTAAACACGTTTGCAAACATTGTTTTAATGCAGTTAGCTCCTGCAGTTGTGCAGTTTCTTCTCACTCCTTACCCCATGCTTACTTATTCTCAATTTAATTCCCCTCAAGACGTGAAGAGGGGACCATGCAAGCCACTCACAATGTGGTGATATGGTTTCTTTCTTATCCCCCAGAAGCTAATTTATCATCCCGACTTGCTCTGAAAGAAAATATTTACTGGATTCACTAGAAAAATTGTCCAGTGACTCGTAAATGTGCGCAATCTCCTCTAGACATCTTATACACTATTGGATGAAACAGCACTTTGGGAGCATTTTGAATTTCTCGTTACATACTTAATATTACCCAGCAGTGTGTGAACAACATGCAGAGCGGTGCAATATGTGCACAGCACTGTTGGCTTGAAAAGCTGTGGCCACATTACATGAAAGCTCAGGGCGGCTTTGTGAAGCAGGAGGCGGGTGCTCTCACTGGTTCGCACTGACCGTTGAACATGACTGCTTATAATCTCGACAAGGCCATGTACAAACATTGAGACGGATGCAGAGTATTAAGACATATTTGGTTATTAAAAAAAAGCATTTAGAAACATACTGAGCATATATATGGACAGCAGAGTAAAATATTTTATTCCAGGAGTCTTTAAGACATTTGTATAGATATTTTGATGCTTTCTTTCTTCATGCAGAACTTCACTGAAATCCATTGTAACACCTGTGATTTCAACATCACCTTAAAACAGAGCAAACAACAAATGTAAAAAGGAAAATATATTTAGTTTGGTGTATCACTTTAACGTAATTGCACATTTTGACCACTGTGCTTCAAAATGCCATTTGTTTGTTTCTTTAGCAGTGTCAGAAAGACCAATTCCTGTATGCAAATTGTTCTCCTCAATTACATTGAGTGTGGTTGTGATTGTATTGCAGTTGAGTCTGCAAAGGTCCAGTGGGTCTGTGGGTGGGAGATATTACAGACGAGCCACAGGGACCTGATTTAGGTCAGGCTATCTTGATTGGTGAGTTGTGTTGCATGGTGTTGGCACAGGGATGAAGTGTCCTTTGAAGTGTTCGCTTGAAGCATTTGGTGTAATTATCCTGTCATGAGAGGGGCTATAAGCCTGAGACTTCATTAGGCACATGCCCCCTGCTTTTTCATCTTTTCTCAAAAAAAAAAAAAACCCTCATCTTTATGGAGGCCTTAAAGTGCTAAACAACGCTGTGATGAGCGCAGGGCCAATACCTCCTGACAACTCACTAATCAAAAGCATCATTACAAACTCTGCCGCATAATGGGCCTCATTTATCCCTTTGGGGCTTCATGAGAGGTGGGCTTCTGCAGTGCTTGAGGTCTGGAGAATCAACCACTTCCTTAGCCAAATTTAGGTCATCAGCCTGGGTAAACTCATCCACCTGCTGTATGGCAAATTTGGAAGATTTATACTATTGTGCTGGAGAGGTTATGGGTTGTACAATCAGTGAGGGAGCAAGATGGGAACTCTGTAGTCCAGCAACAGGGAGGCAGCAGATGCAGCATGCGTTGGTGCTGGCAGAGCACACCGATCATTTATTGAGGTTCTCCTTCATTGCCTCTATCCGTGCTGAGAGGCCTAGCGCTGGTAATGACCAGAGAAAGATGGTAGTGCCACGCTACGGGGCTCCTCAGTATGTCTGCTTCCCTGAGATAGCGCTCGGATTAAGCCTGAGTACTGTCAGGTCACGCTGGTCACATGCGAGGAAAAAAGGTGTGCGTGTGAGCGCAGCCAGGCCACACTGACCCATTTTAATGACTCGGTAGAGTTTTCATTAACAACATGGTGTGTTTCTGTAGAAGGCCAGTGAAGGTCTAAAGTAATTACAGTTCGTCATAACGCAGCAAATGTGTGCGTGTGTTTGTGCGGTGGGTTGGAGAGTCAACGTAGTTGATCCATTCCAGAAAAAGGGGGAGAATCTTTCCAGCAGGGGAGAATGCAACACCACAGGAACCGGCTCAGCCCAATCCAGCAGTAAATCCCTCACCCTGACACTTCACACTGCCAGTTTGTCTACAGGCCAAATCAGTAAGCAGATAAGCTGAAAGTCTACCCTAAGTAAAAAAAGATACAAGTCTACCCTGAGAAAAAAAAGTTACAAGTCTACCCTGAGAAAAAAAAGATACAAGTCTACCCTGAGAAAAGAAAAAGATACAAGTCTACTCTGAGAAAAAAGATACAAGTCTACCCTGAGAAAAGAAAGATACAAATCTACTCTGAGAAAAAAAGATACAAGTCTACCCTGAGAAAAGAAAAAGATACAAGTCTACCCTGTGAAAAGAAAAAGATACAAGTCTACCCTGAGAAAAGAAAGATACAAGTCTACCCTAAGAAAAAAAGATACAAGTCTACCCTGAGAAAAGAAAGATACAAGTCTACCCTAAGAAAAAAAGATACAAGTCTACCCTGAGAAAAATAAAAAGATACAAGTCTACCATGAGAAAAAAAGATACAAGTCTACCCTGAGAAAAGAAAGATACAAGTCTACCCTAAGAAAAAAAGATACAAGTCTACCCTGAGAAAAATAAAAAGATACAAGTCTACCATGAGAAAAGAAAGATACAAGTCTACTCTGAGAAAAGAAAGATACAAGTCTACTCTGAGAAAAAAAGATACAAGTCTACCCTGAGAAAAGAAAGATACAAGTCTACTCTGAGAAAAAAAGATACAAGTCTACCCTGAGAAAAGAAAGATACAAGTCTACCCTGAGAAAAGAAAGATACAAGTCTACCCTGAGAAAAGAAAGATACAAGTCTACCCTGAGAAAAATAAAAAGATACAAGTCTACCCTGAGAAAAAAAAGATACAAGTCTACCCTGAGAAAAATAAAAAGATACAAGTCTACCCTGAGAAAAATAAAAAGATACAAGTCTACCCTGAGAAAAATAAAAAGATACAAGTATACCCTGAGAAAAAAAAGATACAAGTCTACCCTGAGAAAAATAAAAAGATACAAGTCTACCCTGAGAAAAATAAAAAGATACAAGTCTACCCTGAGAAAAAAAAGATACAAGTCTACCCTGAGAAAAAAAAGATACAAGTCTACCCTGAGAAAAATAAAAAGATACAAGTCTACCCTGAGAAAAATAAAAAGATACAAGTCTACCCTGAGAAAAAAAAGATACAAGTCTACCCTGAGAAAAATAAAAAGATACAAGTCTACCCTGAGAAAAATAAAAAGATACAAGTCTACCCTGAGAAAAGAAAGATACAAGTCTACCCTGAGAAAAATAAAAAGATACAAGTCTACCCTGAGAAAAGAAAGATAGAAGTCTACCCTGAGAAAAAAAAGATACAAGTCTACCCTGAGAAAAAAAAGATACAAGTCTACCCTGAGAAAAGAAAGATAGAAGTCTACCCTGAGAAAAAAAAGATACAAGTCTACCCTGAGAAAAGAAAGATAAAAGTCTACCCTGAGAAAAATAAAAAGATACAAGTCTACCCTGAGAAAAGAAAGATAAAAGTCTACCCTGAGAAAAATAAAAAGATACAAGTCTACCCTGAGAAATGAAAGATAGAAGTCTACTTTGAGAAAAGAAAGATACAAGTCTACCCTGAAAAAAAGAAAGATACAAGTCTACCCTAAGAAAAAGAAAGATACATTGATAGTACAGTTGCATAGCTACTATTGTGGGGTGCCTGTGGCTCACGAGGTAGAGCAAGTCGACCACTTATTGGAAGATCAGTGGTTCGATCGCTGGCTCCTTCAGTCGTTATGCCAACGTGTCCTCGGGCAACTGTGTGAAGGAGCATTTTAAATTATATCCAAGTTCATCATCTCAATGTTGTGCTAGTGACTAATGATACTCTCTGTGTAGTGTGGGGAATGTATGAAGACCTATAAAAGCAGTGGTAGTAGTTCAAATAGTCAATCGACTTACAATCGGCCAGATTTTTGGTCAGTATCGAAAGAAAATCTGAGAAACTGAAGAGAAAGTACAATGCACTTGGAGGTTTTTGTCTCAGTTGTTAATCACTTTCTGTGAACAGCTTCTATAGATTTGGTTAGGAACCAACTTAAAGTCCACCTTTTAGGCTTCATTGAGTTCTTTAAATGCAAAAAAATGGGTCTCTGGCACAGGTAACTGTGAAAAGGCACATTCAAATATTTATGTACGTTTATTTATGCCCATATATTGGTCTACTTGAAACACACAAGCATCCATCTATGGTCATGACTTCAAACAGTCATTATACATTATTCAAAGAAGAAACATGAAAAAGATGAAAGATGGCTGTAGGGTAAGAGGGAGGCAGCAGGCAAAAGACTGATTGGCAAGAAAATCATCTTCATCCAAATTTATTTTCACATTTAACTTGCGCAGCTTTTTTAGGATCTCATTCTCAGCTTTGTTCCACTTTTGTATCTGTGAAGAACCTTATTCATATCTTTGAAAAATATAGCCTATTACAAAAACTTTTCAACATCAGAGTTGATTTACACCTCACTCACATAGTCACATTATTACTCATATCCAGTCACACAAAGTCATCAATGTCTTCATCGTAGGTGAGGATGGAACTGCAAACCTCCCAACTCAGCAAAATATTTTGCAGTATCCACTCTCTTCAGCCAACAAGACGGAGTGTTCTATTTATGGTTGCGTGAGAAATTATCAATGTCTAGTGTTGCCATGCAAAAGCTATCACCTGCCCCCCTGTAGTAATTATACATCTGTCTTTCCAAATTCCTGTTATGGCTCCTATCACTGTCCATCCTCTCAGGCTGGGGACGGGTGGTATTGCCTAATGACAGTTTCCATGTTGTAGCAATGGGTGTTATTTCACAATTCCAAGGGTGTAAATGGATTTACACCCCCCCAAAAATCTAGAATAACACACATTGATTAAAAAAAGAAAAAAACTACCTTGAAGGCTTACACTTTTTTACCATAGTACTTTTTTCCCTACAAGATTATGCAGTTTGATTTATCAGCTCTGTTGGTGGTTAAGAAAAAAGCAGTGTGAATGTGCAGTGTGATGCCGGCAGATCAGATGTGTGGATGTGTAAAACTGGACAACTGTGTAATGTTAAACTTAGTGTTAATAACTCCGGTAACATCCATGACAGCCGCCAGACTCTTTAGTTATTGTGATTGCTATCACCTATGTCAACAAGTCACACTTAGACACACCAGTCCTAAGGAAGAGGGTGGTTTGTTGCTCTATGTGTTAATCACATTACAAATGGGTTTCTTTATTGGCATAATTTGTTTGGAGTTCAGTGTCGGCTTCCCACTGTTAACTGTCCATACTGTCACTGTTTGTCTTAAGGAACCATTGCTACGTTGTACAGGAGTGCCGCAAGCTGAAAGGTGTTTTAAAATAGTTAAACCTTCGAGTCAGTTATTACAAAGCCAAATTACAAAATCAATTTAGGTTTTTAAAAGGCATCAATGGAACAAAGTCCTCCTTCTCAACCAAACGGATCATGCCTTTTTGAGTGCCCTCTAAAACGTTCAATATGACCATTTTAAAAATGTATAATGCTTTTCGATCTGTCACGGCCATGGTTGAACATCATGGGTAAAGTTGAAATCCTTAAGATTTCTGCCCTGCTTAATTTAGCGACCCATAGTTTCCGTGGTAACAGCAAGGGGTGTTAAATACTACAGTAAACACGCTGAGGATAATACAAGCTTGTGAATGGCTGGCTCTGAAAAATCCTATAATAAATGTTAATACAAATTGTAAAACTTGAATATCCCAAAGTGTAGGTTATGGAGTTTGATATGAAAAACCTAAGGAGATGGGATGTAAAATGTGGTCTGAATGTCATGTACTTTGTCAATGATTCTCCCCAAACTCCTTCCAAAAACTTTTAGTGAAGGTAAAACAACTTCACACTACTTCTACCTTCTCTATGGAGACCTCTAAAGGTCACTTTTCCTGAAAACATGGAGCGAGTTTGTTTTAAGCATTTCAACATCCAATTCTGTTGGCTTCCTAGTGAGAACAGGCTCTGCAATATGTATCAAAATATGTACACATGTATAAACTCATTATGTAGTGTGCAGTGAATGAATACGTAGAATTACCTAATAATTTGGAGGCAGCTAGAAATGAAGCAGAGTCATCTACACGCCATGACATGTTACCGGAACTATTGAACATTCAGGCCACATCTGCAGCTCTGCTCCATATGCAATCATGTTTCAAGCTGTTTGCATGAATTATATAAGCATGTCCCTCCTTTTATTCAAACGTCAGCCACGAATCTGCTGTGCCTGGTTGTAACTTTTTAACAACTGCACTGGTTTACAGTGTAGCTGTTGTGCTTGTTCACATACATGAAGTAAGACCTATCCATCAACAGCATGCCAACAACAGAAAGTATGTATAAGTGTAATCCGTGCATTGAGCTCAGGGGCATGTTTTGTTATTGCTCTCGGTATTTGCATTCTTATAGTTGATGATGCTAATTAGCTGGCACCTAGGAATATATATGTGATTATTGATTGATAATCAATGCTAATTTCTAATCATTGCATCTGCCACAATATACTCATTGCTGGCTGCTTGTGGATTTTCATGATACCCTACAAAACCATGCTGTTACACAGACTCCCATCTACCTTTAAGCACAGCCCGTTAAAGTGAGTTACAATGAAGCCGTGTCAAAGTACCACACCATCTCCCATAATATCCACTTACTAACAGTCTGTCCTGTGTCGAGAAATGATGGTTGTTTTGTTCTGACACATTTATTATCAATTGCAACAAAACATGAAACACACATGATAACCAAGTAACCATCAACCCTTGATGCCAAGCATTTTATAAAGAATATAGCGAATGTTAGAGCACCAATCTACACTGTTAGGCTTTGAACGTTGAGCTAAAATGTTCACATCAAAGGTCTTGAACAACACAAATATCCACCATTGACTACAACTCGGTCTACAACTGCCTTTTTAGCTTTACAGCACTTTTTTTTTATTTTGTTAGAACTTGAGGTTAGTTTTCATTGTTGTCGGGCCACGACTTTGGATGAAATGTCTGCACTGAGAGAGCAGCAGCTAACCCTACTATTAATACAGGGCATGCAATCAATATGCCACTGGCATTTCTAGGTTTCCTTGGCCTGCAGCGCTTATCTTAATGGGAGTGTGCTCCCATTTTCTTTTATTGTGTGAAGCCATATATCATTACCCACCAAATATAGCTGGATCTACCCTGCTAAAAAAGAAAACATTGAGGCACGGAGAAAAAAAATGCAATTTATTTTTATTTTAACCTTCTCTTTGCTGCTCATGGGGGCGGCGGTGGTAGGCCTCAAGAATTTATCTAGAGCTATTCAATTTCTGCTTCATCATCTTTGTTTCTGCTTTGAGCTTTCAGACAAAGGTTTGCTCAGTGTTTGCAGTAGCATCATTCCTTGTGAACCAAACCATGTCGGGAGAGGAATATATGCTGTATGCTTAGCACCTTATATACAGGTAGAAACAGATTTCTAAGGACAGATATTTTCAGCCCCCCCCCCCCCCCCCGCCTAATCTTGAAATAATACACGCTTAGTCACATCTGCTCAGCAGCATGGTTGCATAATACATTCAGTTAATTTCTCAGCTGTTAAGGCTACTTCTTCAGTTTGTACTAAGAAAAAGACTTCATGCAAGCACGTCACCTCCATCTTTTACTGATGGTGACACTGACCTGTTATCTCTATGTCACAGCAAACCCTGCGATCCAGTAATCTCCCTATTTAAGGATGTGGTGATCACAAGCCTACAGAGGCATATTCTTGCAATTGGGTAACAGGACTGGTACCTGGTGTGGTTTACGTCTGTCATAGGTCATCTGCTCTCCCCAAGGTTTGATGGTTAATGTTTATTCTTAGATGCCTCTTTTCACACTGTTGTTGCACTAAGCACTCGTGGCCACGCTGTTAGCTTGAACAAGTCTCCTCTGACCTCTCATCAACAAAGTGTTTTCACCCTCGGGCCTGTGACTATGACTCACTGTCTGGAGAAGTGAGCCGTGTCTAATAAGCAGTCCATCTCACCTTATGGTTTCTGATATGTGTGAGGAATTTTAAGTTTTAAAGCATTCCTAGTGCTGGATATTATGTGTCACAGTGTGTTTAGGAAGTGTTAAACCAAGGAGTGTGGTCATTGAATGTATATTGAGTGTCTGTGATGGGGGTTTGAGGAATGTCAGAAGGTGTAAATCTGCGGGGGAAGAAGGTAGTTGACGAAGGTGTCTGCCCAGGACAATGGGTCAGGATCCAAGGGGGAGCTTATCAGACTTCAGCCAATCGTGGAGCAGATCGATGGGCTGAGGAATGTGACTCTTGGGAGACAAAGAACTGTAAATCCCAGGAGAGATTCAGACCTTCTCCTGACCATGATGCAGATATACGTATCTGTCTTGTGGCCCGGACAGGGCCTCAGAATCAGACCTCCTCCTGACCATGATGCAGACATGCCTCGTGGCCCGGATGGGGCCTCACTTTCATGAAATGTATATGTTTGTTTTGTTATTAATAGTGTAATTCAGTTTGTAATTGTATAACTTCTGTTTGTTATTAAATATCTTTTGATTTGATTGTAAATCGGAACCAGCTGGTTATTTGATACGACTGTTGACGAAAAGTACAGCAGAGAGCGTGAGCTGCGGCCTTCCATAGCGAGAGAGGTAGAATCCCAACATATGCTATGATATGCTATGTCCCATTTACAGTGATGCGTTATCCCAAGGCATTGTTGACTTCTTAAGTTGCACTCAACTTTAAAAACAATTCCAAAAATAAAAACAAAAACTGATTGTGCCTCACTAAGACACACCTCTATCAGTAAATATAAACTGTTTGTGATCTTTAAAGGAATAAAACAAATCATTAATTCTACAATTTTACACATTTACACATTTATTTAATCCTGAGCCTGTTTTTCCTAAACTGCAGATGGGAGAGCAAAAAAAGCCAGAAGTAGTGAAGAATTCTAGAGATAAAAAAACAACCTGTAGCTGCTCTATTAAAAAAATAATTGGGAGATTGAATTTGCGTACTCGTACAATGTTTGTTTGAGCTTTTACACCCAAATGAGCTTTATCTGGTGAGGTGCTTGCAGTTACAAACCAGAAAATGTGCCCATATCTCCGTGAAATCACCCTGGCTTCTGTTACAGTGTTCACAATGTCGTACTCGCATTCACCCAGTAGAGCAGATCAAGGATTGCTCTCTTGATGACATAAAAATAATCTTGACTTCTATATTTTCTAATAATAGAAGTGTTCATTTGCACATTAGGGCTATCCTCGGAAATCATGATGTTCAGAGTCGGCACTTAAAACCAGCGCAGTACCCCACTCTAAACTCCTGTAACAGCACTTCCTGAATCTCATGCTTCACCTGTGAGACCCACATTTTAATGCCATTGTTTACATCATCATCTACTTCCACACAGAGAAAGTAAAGGTGTGTGTACTTGTCATAGTTTAGTCATAAGTCCTGAACTGCTCTTTATATTAAAAAAATGCGTGTTAACTCAAGGGTTTGCGTGACCGATGACTCGTATCGTGGACTTTTAGGGAGCATACATATGTACTGTAACCATGCTCTAACAGTAATGTAGAAAACATTAAGATAGAATCGTATGAAGGGAAGATTATTTCTTGGTTGCAGACATTTGGACAACAAAAAAATTCAGTTTACCATTTATATGACATCAGACAACCTAAACGTGTTGTTTTTGATACATTTTCTGCAGCCTCTGCACTTTTTGGGACAAAAGGAGCTTTTGAAGAAAATTAAATACATTATACAATCCTATCACAAAATCCTATTACTTTAGAATGCATTCTAAAGTTAAGTTGAGTTAAATGTTGAATGTTGTGCAGGTTACTTAATTATCAGCTCTTGACACCATGACATCATGACACCTTCAGAAACGGTCTTGAGTGATGGCACACTCTCCTCCTTCCCCACCACCGTGCTGAAGTAGGCCACAAATATTGGCATGACTCACTCTCCAACTTCTTTATCCTCCGAACAATTTGTCATTGCTTCCAGGGATCTGCCATTTCTATCTGTGACAATCTGTAGGGCGGTCGCCTCAGAGAGTGACAAAACCTGTCACAGTGCGTCACTTTCACTTTCTCCCCAGCAAGCGGCGGGACATCTTTGAGTCGGCAGCACCTTTATCAGATATGGCAGTTCCTAAAGCTTTGCCTATAACGGCATGCAAGTTGGAGGAGAGGAGCCGGTGACTTTACAGAGACCTATTTGCAAACAAAATCACTGGGAGACATTCCCCACAAGGCACCATCTGGCTGCTACACATACCTGCTTCCATCACTCCCTCACCATCACCAGCCTTTTCTATTTATAGACCACGGTCCTGTCCACCCACCCACACATTGCATCTTGTAAAACAGGCAACTAAAATATAGCAAACTGAAGAATCTCCTTCAGGCAATCAATCATTAGGGGTGACAGATGTCCACACATCTCTCCGTAATGTGTGGATAACATCTTCTTAACAGTCTGCCGTTGCTAACAATAGAAGTGAACAATCAGCCGGCTCCTTGCCAGACCTTGCAGAGATAGTTAGGCCCCCAATGACCTTCTTTGTCATTATCAGAACTATTTGCTTATTTTCAGCTTGGCTGTATTAGAGTTGGTAAGATGAGCTCTGAAATAGAATGAAGCCCCTAAGTGTGAGGTGAGAACTTGCTGTGGTGACTGATGGGGGGCCGGTGGTGAGGGTACTAGGCGTGATCTAATCTTTTTGTATTTTTGTATTTGTGATGATGTTGAGACGTCAACCATCAACCACGAGTGGGCTATCAGACTTATCAATAAAGCAACTAGTGTCTCATCTCTGAGGGGAGTGGGCTGAATTCTGATCATTGGTATTATGTTATTGAACAAGCATTTCCCAGTGAGGGAATGATATTGAGAGCCTTACCACAGAACGTGCACTTGCAAGCGAGTCGGGCATTTGCTGCATTTTGATAAGGTCCACAGTGACTGTATTTTGAATGCTATAAGAACCCTCACAGCAATGAACTACTTTGATTGCAGTGCTAAAATGTCACATGTAATTACACCTAAGCAAGCAAGGACTGCAAAATACTGCCTCACTAATAGATGTTCTCCTGCATCGAAACACACATTCTCCCATTTTTATTTGTTCGTTTAACATATCCTCTTTCCATTTATGCTTTTATCCTCTCACAGCAAGAGTGAACTTTAACAAAATTCCAAAATAAAATACAGCCTTTGAATGTGAAATGAGTCATCAAAATCCAGATGTGCTGGCACGGCTCCCTATTAAGAAGCTGCGACTGCCTCTCTTTCCCTCTATTTTTTTGGATGGATTTCATCAGCCATCTCATAGTGAGAACAATTAGTCAATGTGCATGGATCAGCTCCTTTAATTGCATATTGAAATATTAGTCATAACCTCAAAAACATATTGATTACTTGCCTGAAATATGCAGAGAATACATATATGTGCCCCTCAGAGCAATACCCCAGCATATTTTCCTCCCAACAATTCTCTTGATTTGTGTTCTAATGTTTGCGCGTGTGTGTGTGTGTGTGTATGTATTTATGTGTGTGTGTGTGTGTGTGTGTGTGTGTGTGTGTGTGTGTGTGTGTGTGTGTGTGTGTGTATTGATAATTATAGGTTGCAGAGTTGGCAGGGAAACATGGTGGTATGTGGAGAAGCGCTGCCTCACTCACATAAGCCCTTCCGGCAAGAGAAGCCTGGTAAACAAATCTCACCAAAGTGAGAGAAAAGAATTCTGTCAGCTAGGTCTAGCTATATTTTAGTGCAGCCTTAATATTTTCTGGTACTTTCTGGACTCATTATCTTTGCCAGGAAGCTCACGAGATTTGTAACATGTGAGTGAGTGTGCACCCCTGGGTCTGTCCACGGCTAATCTCACATTCTGCTGCAGCAAACTACATAATACGTTGGATACTCGCGTATGGCTGCATGCTCAGGACCATGGTTTCGGTGACCCACACTTTCTCAAAACACCTTTTATTGCTTGTTTTATACTGCCTGCTGACTCCTCACTCACTAGTTTTAACCACCCCCTGGCCGGTAGGGGCCGCTAATTACACAGCTGACTGCCCACCCCCCCCAATCTTCTACTCTACACCCACAATGAGGGGATAACAGTTTAAGCTGTGTTTGGCTAACAGCTAACAAAACTACCAGTGCACACACTGCTGGAGCTTTCCACAACTCAATCGTGGCTAAACGGGCAACCAGCTTGGTAAGTTTACATTTTTTTTGGCAAGATTTTATGATGAGTGTTATATTACGACATTGAGCTGATTGCCTGCATTCATCGCTGCTTTTTTTTTGTTTGAACAAAATGTGTTTTTTACGACACCTTTCAGGCCAGTGGTGTCTAGTCGGGGGGTTAACCACTCTACTGAGTGCACCTTTCTAGTTTCTGATAGTTCTTGCCCCCACTCTATGGGGTTGTGGTTGTCCAAATGAAGGCATACCAAAAGATAACTGTCTCCTACTTCAGTATGCATAATCATTAAAAAAATGTCACGGTTGACTCAGTTAATATGCATTTAACTAAAGCCAGGTGTCAAATGTCTGCTCAGTGACAGGGAAATGTGTGCAACTCTAGAATGGATGAATCTAGATGTAAATGGCAAGTCCATGGTGGTTGACCGAGAATGTAGTCCATTGTAACACAAATCATCCATCCATCAGATTTCCTCCCATCTGCTACATTCTGCTCTGCTGTCTTGTTAGAAAACGCATAACACAGTGGGGTTCTGTACCTGCATTCTACAGCAACATTAAAAGGGCCAATTACCACAGACAAATAAGCAATGTACTGTGAAGGTGAAGGACAGGAGAGGCAATTTTTCTCATCGCTTGCTTTCACGCTTTAAATTGCCAGTCCATAAACAGTGGCCCATTGTACTGTGCTGTTGACACAAATTGGAAAGAGTGAACAATGGAGATGTATAGTTCCATGTAAAGCATATTCATCTTTTCAATAAAGTTGGCATTAGTAGGGAAGAGAAAGTGTGAAGTCAGGCACAGCATGTAATTAGCAGGTAGCGTTATAGTATGGTCGCTTTGTCGAGCCATCTGTGGGGAACATTTGTGAGGATCTGTGCGACTGAGCTTCCCTCGCTTCTTTGTCTTCACCTGCATTTCTCTGTGACCCTCTCCCCGATATGCTCAGCCTGCCAGCAAATCGCTTCCTCCAAACCTAACGTGGTGTCTGTTTGCAAGTCTCCATGATGCAATTACTGGTGTTTGCCAAGGCACCTTCTGACGCAAGCCCCCCAATTTTCACACCCCGTTCAGTTCCTGGAAACATTTGAAAAGGGGCCGCATTAATAATCCATGCACTCTGTGTCCGTGCGTGGATGTGGCGGCAACGTACAAGCAAAAGTCCTTAGTTGGCCGATGTTTTGACACCTTTCAGGGTTTCTCCCTCTCTCTTTTGGCAACTGAGCTTTGATTGATGACAACAAAAGGGGTGGTGAAATCTAAGGGCTGGATGGAGAGATAACTTACTGGCTGAGAATGACTCAGTCTGTTGCAGGGAGTCAGTCTGCTGCAGCCTGGAGGAAGAGAGTGAGACAGGAGGGCAAGAGCGCAAGAGAGCAGGGAAGGGAGAAGGTATCACGGGGTAAATGGGGCCTTGCAGTTTGGTTGCGCACAAAGCTTCATCATCTGTGGCTCATGTTTGGGAGGCATACATGACTGGGCTAATGTTGCTTTATTTGTGAAAAGAAACATCATCAACAGTCAGGGTGATGTGACCAAACACACAGTGGGGCCTCGCCAACAGCATTCTATCTAATCAATCTGCTGTGGGAGGACAGAGAACACACTTGTGACGTGCATTCACGCTAGAATACACACCCACAATAGGCACCCACAAAACTACAGTATATATACACACACACACACACACACACTGCTGTACACATAACCAATCTCATCTTCTGGCAGATACCCATGCACCCACGCAAACATGCATCAATCACTGGCTCTTTTTTCCCTCTCAAATAAAAACACACGCACGCAACAGATACATATACAGCACACGCCAAATCAGGTTGCCTGCGAGGCTGGCTCATACTATTTTGATCCTGATGGAAAACCGTGATTATTCTGATGGCAGCTTGTAGGTCTAACCTCAGGGTTAGAGAGTTTTATTTATAGGCTACCAATAACACTTAAAAATGTCTACCGCAGCTCTGACTGCACCTCTGCCATCATCAGGCATATTCCCTCTCGTGTGACCTTGGCTTTCATGCGGTGCATGTACACGGATGCAGATAACGTGCAACGTGATCAGGTCAGTCACTACCCCCCGCCCACTTTGTAGCCATCATTTGTGCTTCATGTTTATTTTTTATTTTTTTGTCACAAGGTGATGGCTGCCAATGATGTCAGAGAGGCGGCGGATGTAGTGTGGACACTGGCGTCGGGGGCTTTGGCGTGCGCTCCCTCTTTAAATAGCCCCAGATCTAATCTGCAGACAGCAGCAGAGTTCTGACAGATCCTGCCTCGGTGCCTCCTCCCACTAGGTGACACATTCTTTATTTATTTTTTCTCTCCTCCGCTCTGGTATTCACTCCGTGGAGCACTGGCCCCTCAAGCTATTGTCAGTTCCGTTCTCCTTCCATGTCTGAAAAACCAAATGGATTTACAGGGTTTACTGTCAACCCCTCCCTTTTTCAGGGTTTGTGAATGTGACACAGTCTTCTATTTCCACTCTTTCATTACTGCACTATCCAATCCTTTATGAAGACTTGGTCATTCTTCTTAGTATGGGGCGCTGCTGTTGTGGCACTGGCTCTACTTTGTCTAAGCATGACTTTCAAATGACATCATAATATCTCTTTAACGTTGTTCTTAGCTCTATATAGTGCAAGTCTATGAGATAGTCACAGCAGTCATGACAATTTCAAAGACGAACAGCAAATCCGAATAGTTTGAACCTATAACCCTCATTGCGTGGGCGGAAGACTGTAAAGAAGCTATATAAGTGCTAGTCCATCTACCATTGCTTTTCCAGCAAGCCTGAGATGCAGAACTGCTCTTTTAAGAAAAACTGCAAGAAAATTGCAACAGGTGCATCTCTATCTCATCTCTATCTCATTTCAATTGCAGGCTTTTGGATTATTAAAAATGACTATTATTATGACTAGATTATGCCTTATACATCTTTTACTTTCTAATACCTTTGAGAAAGCTAATGAATCTTCAGCTCGTCAAATGTAGGTCTACTCTTGGCCAACAATAGAAAACTATACTCATACAGAACAGCGCCAATGTGAAGATCATGAATGCTTATGAAACCTTCTCATCCCTACAATTAAGGTTGTAAAGCTATTACCATGCCAAAGCAATGAGTTATTTGACTCACATATTCAAACTTATGAACTGTGTTAAGACATCATCAGCTTTAGTAATAGTGCTCCAGAGATGAATTGAATCACCATTGGCTCCATCACACTGAACCCAAGTCTTTTAATCGAGACATAAATTCTATCTATATGAAGATAAATGAATGCAACTAAAAGTAATCTGTAATTCATGGTATCCAAACAGGATTTGGTCAAGCGTTCAGCACCATAGCTGGATGTTGAATTCATTATTGCAGTCCCTTCGGATGCAGTTCTTTTATTCTGTAGATGCTGGCTCCAAAACAAATGAGATGGCATCGAAGATGAAAAGAAAACCCCAACCTGCTCAACACACCTCAGGAGAACTTCAATTTAGATTTTCTAACCCCGTCAAGAGTGGCGATCTTGATAAGCCACGCTCTAGGATTCATTACACCCCTTCTGAATCCTTTGATCACTGATGTTGTGTCGAAATGTTTGTTTTAGTCTTTGGCTGTTATTCAATTTCTCAGTTTGTCGAGTTTTTACTGTCCAACCCTTAAAAGGGGAAGACATCCATTATTAATTCCTGTCAAGTTTCACCTTGTGAATTAAGTGTTTAGGCATAACCATTGCACCAAAAGACTTCAAGGCTGTGAGATAATCCTATAGCGGTAGTCTCTTCATGTTGGCTTGCATAACCATTTCAATGTAAATGCCATGCATACCATCCCTTTCCACTCCATGCTGACAAGCCTGGAAATTAGCTATCGTGTAAAGCTGCACCGTATCTGTGCTCTGCATTCAGTACTCTAGTGGAGGCAGCAGCCGTGTGGACTTTGCTGGGATGAAAAGGATGAAAATGGAATATAGTTTTACTTTGTGCAATTGTATGATGACATGGTGAAATCCATTTCGATGAGTCTCTCGACCCTCCTAACTCCATACACAATTAATTTGATACAAGCAAGAAGCATAAATCCTAGATGATTATGCTGTGTTCAGGACAACAGCAATGCATATTTTCATCTTCTCAGGACTCAAGAACAGCAGGAGACAGGGAAATTAGTTTTGCTGTATTATGTAGATGCCGGTGTATTCTGCCGAATCAACGGGATTTAGCAGTTGATGTATGTGCGTTGAAAGGTTGGGGCGGTTAAGGTTATTAAAGTTAAACAAAAGACAAATGTAATTTTACGTTTAAAAAAAATAAAAAAATGTTTAAAACATTTTAACGATGGTAGGTTAGTTAAAATGTCTGCGGATAGTAGTCATACTTTGTCTCTTGAGCAGTGATCCTCTGAGGTGAGACTCATCGGTAATGATCAAAATCAAACGTAATCGTTGCAAAGCCCCCTCCTCCACAACCCAGACACAATTAAAAGTGCAGTCGTTCAGGCTGGAAAGTGGCCAGCTGTTCTGGGTTAATAGATGGGCTTGGCCAGACGTCTGCGAGGTGACCGCTAGCTGGCAGCCTGCTGGATAAGGTTGCAGATTGTAAGTGGACATGTACTTTGCTTCCCCTTGTGTGCAGTTGTCGCGGGAGATGATGAAGCACCATGAATCTCCCTCCTATTCTGTCTTTAGCACCCTCGTCTCGCCCTTATTCTAACCTCCCTAACCAATCTTTAAGGCCAAAGTAAATGTAGTGCTGACACGGGGGTACCGTCTCCCTGGCCCCCTGACTTTAGACCCAAGAGTGGAGTGTCTCTATTGACTCAGGGGAGTTCAAGGACTAAGAGAGCATTATTACAAAAAAAGACAGACGGGGAGCCAGAGACCATGTCCTGTGATAACCTGTACTTACATTGCACTACCACACTGTACACTTACAGACACGTGCCCGCAAACCTGAATTTAAATCGGTGCAGCCACAGGCTTTGACCTAAAATGGCATGCTAAAATATGTACATTGCTCTAAATATTCATCCAGTGTGTCCCGGTTACAGCTACTTCTTAATTCAGTGCTTCGCTGCTTAGTGGTTTCATTTGGCATCTGCTCTCATTTCCAGAATCAAAAAAGGAGCGAGGGAGCAAGATGGTGGTTGGTGTGCTCGGTCAGCCACAAATGTTACTGTAACTTTTCCTGTAATCTTTGCAGTAGAGCTGTGTTATGACCGCTGAGCAGAAATGTTGGTCAGAAGCGAGCAGTAAAAATGGACATGCTCGCTCATAAGTAGCCAGCTATGCATGCATGCACTTAAGGCAGCATGAATTAGCCATGCATTGATGTATATTTTTAAAGATCAAGATTGGAACACTCTATATTTGATTGACAAGTCTTTTAATATAAGAGCCATTAGATCACGGAGTGGCTCTGGCTCAGAGGTCGAGCCGGGGTCTTCCAATCAGAAGATTGACGATTCCTCCAGTCCAAGCCCAGGTGTCCTTGCGGAAGACACTGAACCCCAAATTGATCCCATATGCCATGCCATCAGTGAATGGTTGTGAATTAGTTTAGTCCTGATGGACAAGTGGAACCTTGCATGGTAACCCCTGCCATCACTGTGTGAATGGGTGAATGATGGCATGGAGTGGAAAAAACTTTGGGTGGTCGGAAGACTAGAAAGGCGCTGTATAAATGCAAGTCCATTTACCAGGCATCACAACTGAAGTCTACTCTGTGTAAAAAGTTTGTCTACATCAGCAATGTTTGTAAATATTGCAATAAAGCAGCCTATATTCTGAAATATGATCGATTGAGAAATGCACAAAGTGCTGATTTTCCATCTACAACTCAAACTTGTGAATTATGTATGTGAATATACTGTACCTAGTTAATAATTTATATAGTCAAACAAATGACGGATTGGGCCTCAAAAGTATTCACTATAATGCAAAATGGGAGGAAATCCTAGTATGTGAGCAGGGCAACAAATACTATTGGGTGGTGTTTGCAGCATCTCTGATAAAACCCATCAAAATGCATATCAAATATCCATTTAATGGGTCACACATTATTTGGATAGTCCAGTAGTGAAAATTGGCATCCCATTAAGTGACAATAATGTTTCACTAAAACGCCTTGGGTGTTCAAATGCTGCTCATAATTGTGTGAGATGTAGTCAATATATCGCTGGACTACAGTTTAACTTATGGCTAGGGTTACTTCAGTAGTACAGTATCCTGAAAGCCTGAAAGCTTTAATGCAGTAGAAGTGGAGGGGGAATACAGGAGCGGAGTCTCTTGCAGCTCTCTCTTTGGCCTCGCCTGATTAGTATTCTATCTGCATTGTAGGATAAGTTTAACCAATAAAGAATAAGGAAGTGGACTCAGCTAACCAGACCTGACCTGCTCCTTTATCTGCTGGAGGACCAATGCTTGTGTTTTTGTTTGCCTCTGGCCACAATTCTGCTGGGGGGTTACTGTACTACTGGGATCCAGCTCAGAGATAGCACATCAATGATACTTGCTCTCTCAAGTTGCACGGCATTAAGGAGGCATTTTAATCAGTGGTTTGTGGTATGTATAAACATGGGAACGAACCTGTATCTCAGAAGCACTTAAATGCAGAGCTGATATTAAGATGCCTCCATCCGTAGCTCTACAATTACCAGTTGGCCAACACTGAAGGAATATATGGAGATAGATACAAGAAATGTGATGTGACGTGGCAGCGGTAGCTTTTAGTTCCTCGTCTCTCTATTGTCACTCTGAACATGTTACTAAGTGTCCTCCGATGTCGAAGGCAGATGCTCCTGCAATCACTGCAGTCCATCCAATTCATTAGCCTCCAGATACCCAGCACTGATCTCAAAAACTCACCGTTCCGCTCCGAGTAATGAAAGTGGCAATAAATGGATAGCTTTGTGGGGAGCGGGGAGAGAGTGAAAAAAGAAAGGGCATGCATCTATCAATTAAATGACAGGGGCAGAGTGTGTGCGGTGAATTAAGAGAATCCGATGGCCTATTTTTCCCCTCCCATTGGAAATCATCAACACTAAATACAGCAATAGCAGATAAAGGAAGGAAATCCAATAAAGTATAAAATGGATGGAAAATACAGCCACTGGCTGTCGCAAAAGTTTACAGCAGGTCTGTCGTCAGACAAATTCTCCACTGCTTCAAAATGGAGTCTCACTGAGGCTTTCTGTGCTGCACCTTTCATCAAATAAATGATATTTCTAAATTGAACTGCTATGCCGGATTGTGTCTTTCTTTATGGCCCTTGATATTGTGAGCACACAGCACCTCCCACAAAGTCCAGCATTTTCTGAAGCAGTTCAGAGGCATGAAACATTTCTGACGGTGATTTTGACAATGCGGTGCAAAAGGAGGGTAAGAAGTGGGTGTGTGGGCTGAGTGACGATGTTGTTAGCGGTGCCAGCGCTGCTTTTTCCTTCCTTCCTTGAAGCTTGTTTTCACCTTTTTAATGGCTCGATGGCCCTCAAAGAGATGATATCCAAGGCAACCTCCAATTGCTTGTTGTCTCTTTCTTTCAGTTATCAATATCGTGTTGTATTTATCTGCCGCTTTTTTATTTGTCAGTCCAAGATAAAGGACAAGCATGTTCATGAATAAAAATTTAAATCCAATGAATGAATCCTGTGAATTTCATGGATCAGAAGCATTTGAAGCCAGTCATTCTAAGATGATATGGTGGTATGCAGATTTACCCCTACACACCTCATTAGAGTTCAAAACTGTTGACGTTGCAGTGCTCATGCATTATTTGTTTGTTCAAGGATGTAAGACTTGGTTGCACAACTCCGTATGTGTGCAGAATCCCAAATACGGCTATGTTTTGATACGCTAGAAGTTCAAGCAACAACATTTTTTTTTTCTCAGGGATATTTCCTGGTGTCTAAGGATCAGAAATCAATAAGGTATCACTCGTGAAAAAACAACATATGTATGATGTGAAAACAGGATATATTCATCTTTGTTAGCACCTTTTCTATTTGTAAGCGCATTATAACTGGTTTAAATGTACTACTCAGACTGCAATCCTGGCGGTAAACAGCATGGCAGGTCACATGGCTTTGGCACCATAAGTTTGTAGGCGCAAACAAATGGAAAAGAACCAAGAGATTTAGCTACAGAATTAAAGCAATACAACTTAAACAATAACTACTAATGTGACATATACTGGTTAAACAAGAGTCAAAGCATGTCAGTAATGGGAAACACTAGCTCTACATTTTTAACCCATTAAGACAACTTTTATTCAAAAATGAAAATAGTCATAGCTTATGAGTTTGCTACTCCTCTCTTCCTGAGCTTACACTCATACATATGTATAGTGCAGAGGCAGGCAGGCAGCAGTGGACTGAGAACAGCATGAGGCTGTGTTTTGCACTGTGTATATCTAATTGCCTGACCGCCAACAGTTATAACCAGATTCAAATCCAACACTAAAGCGTTTCCCGTTCCCCACCCGAAAGCCAACCTCGCTGGAGCCCCGTGGAGGCGGGGCAAAAGGCGCATCTACCTGCGGCGAGTAGTGGCCATAGTCAACCGTTATCAATCTGTCAATCAGGCAGGGACCGTTTCAGAGCATCAAGCCCCCGTTATCTCTCCCGCAGAATTTGGCTTCAGAACAGTTTCCCAACTGCCAATTTTATGTCCATGCAATTAGACTGAGGGAGAGGTAATGGTGTCACCCTCCTCAAGGTGTCCGGATGGGCCGCATCTGGTCAAGCAGAGGAGAGTGCGTTTGAAAGAGTGCACGTTTCCAGAGGAGCACTCGTCCAGGAGTGCCACTAAGCCTTCACGTGGACGTGTCAAAGCAGCAGATTTTTGTCTTTTTGCTGCGGGCTTCAATTAGTGGAGCTGGAGAGCTTTGTGTGAGATTTACATTCACAGCCATGTTCTGTGCAAAGGTCACGCTTTCTCTTGCTTGTGTCAAAGTAGAGCACTAGCAAAAAGTTGTGAAACTAGAATCCCTTGCATGTTTCACTCTTTTATTTCATTCTTCGAGAGACACACAGCTCCCCTGATGAGCATATTTTTCTGCACTTCAATGACAAAAAAAGTAGCACATAATGTCAAAAAAGGTTTATCTTTAGTCATTAAGTTTCTATTTAACGCTTTGTTCTGATGTTCTGAAACAATAAGTAGGAGCAGCACTTGCTAAGAAATGAAGCTCTGAGAGGATGAGATCCCTTTTTTTTTTGAAGAATCAAAGGGGGGCATCGTAATGGCAACTTAGCTGTGGGTACAAAGCACTGTGGGACTTGCAACCAAGCAGAAGGAGAGGGTACATTGATCTAAGCAAAGTGGTTTGATAAGTAGGGAAATTAGGTTTTCATTTACATAGCAAATGTGTGGAAATATAGCTCACAGGCTTGCCAAGAGTTTCCTTAATTGATTTGATTATTTCATTGTGTCTCACAGCACATAACTCACCACAAAGAGTTAACATGTCGCCTACCCAGTCTTCTGTGTTCATGTTTTGTTCTGATCTTTAAAGCGGCAGTCCATTTTTTTGTCCACTTGTTTTACTTGAAAGAGTTTGACTTTACTTTCGATTAGGGGATGACAACTTTTTTTTATTTTGTATGAAAATGTTCCATGTAAAAACATTCACATTGCAATAAATGCCCCCCAAAGTATATAAAAATGCTCCTGTGGTTTAAAATACAAATCCAAATTGAATCCAAATTTGGTATTGAAAATAGTGTCTTCCTTGCTACACCTTTAGCCCTTCATCCCGTAAAAATATTTTTTGGTCTTCCTAACTGATACAACATTGGATTAAATTTCTGAATAACGAAAATGTATTGACATGTCGTCACACCTTTCCAAAGTACCAAAACCAATGTTTGAACATGTATTTTTCATGAAAATGAGTGGGTTATCCTAATTGAACTATGATCTATGGAGGGGTGAATAACTCCATTCCACTAAATACTGATTGAATTGTTAGTAATGGAGTTGGTGATGAGGTACAAACTATATTTATTAGGATTTTTTGGTTTCTGACCACTTTTGGATGATTAAACATGCACCGGGTCAAATTGACCCGCGAACATTATGGCTGTACCTAAAAAAACGAACATAATAGGAGGGTTAAGGATGCAGGAGGCTCTCCAGTTGGTGTATTGTTACTTGAAAGGCATATGTAGTGTTTTGATTGTGGCTGTGAGCTTTTTCTCCTTTCTTTCTTCATAATTTAGATCTAAAGATCTACTGAGAGTACAATTCACTTTTGTGTGCCACCACAATTTTAGCTACTCACAGCCCATTTAATATCGTCTCCATTTAGGTCATAGCAGATGTCATTGACTAAATGTAGACCAAAGCTATTTTTGGTTGTTACAAATGACTCTGCAAAGCAACAGTGATGCAAGACAGATGGATCCGATGCTTTTTAGGGGCAAAGGACTTGTGAAATCCCAGCATCAGTTAAAAATAAGGGAGTTGAAAAGAAGATATAATAATAACAGATAACAGACGTTCTCGTCAGCTTCCAGTGCAGATGCAGACTTGACAGGTGTTAAATAGCTAGGTCCATGTTTTTTTATTGTTGTGCATCTGAGACTGACTTGCAGTCATAGAAATAAGGGATAAACTGCTGACCCTCTGGTTCACTCACTCCGTAGAGGAACACACTTCCCTCTGTACACGGCTCCAGCTCTGAATAAATACTGTTGTCTGCAGGCATAAGAGATAAGCCTTCTCTCTCTTTCTTTATTCTTTTTCTCTCTCTCTCTCTCTCTCCTTGGCTCCTCCTTGCTCCCCTTCTCTTTCACCCTGCCTCCAACTCTTCTTCCTTCTCCACATCATCTCTCTGCCTCTAAATATCCCACACACACACACACACACACAGACACCTGTACAGACTGAGTCGGACACCGGATGCCCTGCTGTTGTTCTATACCCTTGCCCTATTTGTTTTGTGCTGACAAAAGCCTCCTCACAAACCCAACAATGGATGACCTGAGTGTCTTCACCCTCACCTGACTCTGAAAGTCCTGACTGCGAGCAAACCACTCTATCAAGCTGTCCTCTTTGCCAACATGAACAGCTGATTCTTAAAGTTATAATTCCAGCTATGACATTTATAACCACCGTGGAGGTCATCATTGCAGCTCAACCTCTGTTTCATCTTTCCCTCCCTCTTCTTCTTAATCCATGTCAATGGCTCTAAAGCCAAACATAGATAGGCATCGAACATGAGGTAAATTAATAAAAATAGTTTTGTCTTTAGGCAAGTCACAGATGCACACGAAATTGTTCGTAAAATACAAGCTGCAGACTAAACATGATGAGTTATGTAGTAGTGCCAGGACATTTAGCTCTGGCGGGGTGTCATTGCAATCATGATTACCATTAAAGGGACTGTTAACTCAACATTACGTCATTAACGTTTCAACTTACCTATAGTGCTATTCATCAATCTAGATTGCTTAGGTGTGAGTTGCCTAGTTTTGGAGATATTGTGGGGAGTGGATTATCTTGAATAACCGGCTCATGATTTCTAGACAGATACATTGCTGTGGACTTTTTCTGCAAGCTAGGTGCCATATCGACCCATTATATTTCAGAGAAGGCAGATATCTCAACAGCTGATATTTCCCAAAAATAGGCAACTTACATCAAAACAATCTAAATGTATAAATAGCACTATACAGGTAAGATACAAGTATGCATTTTTGATTTAGGGGCTCAAATGAAACCGTATGAATTTCAATCAATCTTAAAAAATGTTTGACCTTACAGAGTTGCAAGCTTTAATGGCCTGGGTCAAGGTCACCACCACTAAAATAAATGGGATCTTTCATTAAAATGCCTTTTTGTGTTTATCTTATCTTAGATTGATGAAATCAATAATGCAGTCAAATTATGTGGGCTTGTAATATTGTTAAAATTTGTGGTTGAATTATTGCTGTTAGGATTACTCTTTTTCTGTTGGCTCTTGGACAACCTACACGTCAGAAACCAAAAATCCTCACACATATTCAATAGTTTTTATAGGAGGTCCTTAAATCAAAGAAACTGCACGGTAAAATGCTGAATTTAGGGCAACAAATAATGATATATATATATATATATATATATATGTATGTATGTATGTATGTATATAAATATAAGATAAGATAAAAAAATCTGGATCATTTTAGAAATATCCTGATTTTAGAAATATAGTATCACAAAACACAATGTTTGAAGCTATGATGAGAAACAAAGCATCTTGAAGGTTATTCTGCTAATGCACATTCATCAGTAAATTCATTTTTTCCCGATCTGCTTTTTGCATAATCATAATTAGGATTTTTCCTCTCTAATCAGAACCTGCAGCACACGGTCCGCCGCGGCCCACATCAACCTGAAATCCCATCCCGAGGTAATGTCCTTGAGAATAACAGCAGACCAAAAAGTCTAATTATAGTTCTCACCCTTGTCGACCTTGCTGTATCGTCTACTTTGCATCATCATGGCCATAAACTGCCAACTGCACAGGTGACTGCCTGGTTGACAAAAAATATGAATCACCCAAACTGTTTGTTGACATATTCTGTCCTCCCTGCTGTGCCTCTTTCATCTAGCCCTGCCCTGCGTTAGATGGTGCGTTGTCATGCTATTGACAGTGACAGTGGCGGCAGCCGTCCATGCCGTGCCGCTGGCAGAGTGTGAGCTGGCAGTGCAAGGCAATGTGAGAAAGAGAAGGGAGATTCCAGAAACACGGAGAGCTTTCTTTGTAGACGCTTAAGAGGAATTCATTTTGTGGTTTTACGTCATAGACTGTGAGATTGTAGAGGTGCTGCCCTTTACAGGGAATCACAGCGACAGTGGTGAAACATGTACAAACATTATGATAAAGGTCACTTATAAGCTGAGCAGAAAGCAGAAATACAACCACCGCTGAATTCTTGCTGGAAGTATAACTCATTGACATGGCCAACTTATTCACCTGCAACCTCAACACCTACCCCACCAAAACTTACTGAGATAAACCTCGCTCCGTACTGGATAGATAGATGGCCAACCCCAACGAAATCCAACACCACCAGTCCAATTTGCAAGCCAACAACTAGCCACTGAGGAAAAGAATTCAAGAAATGGGGCACAGAAGCTCTGAAATGTAGGAACCTACAATCATTGGTCACAGTCTCCTATTCTTCGTCTATGCAACCAGCTCTCAGCATGCAAAGAGGCTTCCTGAGTTAGCAGGTATTATGCCTTGATTCAGCTGTGTGTCACTCTGTTTTAGCTGGCTCTATTCCATGTGAACGTTCAAATGTTGTGATTCACAGACTTAGTACACCTGTCCATGATGAGTCTTTCAGGGATTCACTGTTTTCTTGATGAATAATATGGCAGCTCTGCAGTGCCCAGATGACTACATCACTGCAGGGTAAAGATATCCATAGTAAAAACCTTACATTTCTGAAGGTTGCTGAATTTATTTTACTGTACCAGTGTCATTAGTTGTAGAACTCAATTGTCCACATGCATAATAAGTGAAAACAAAATGATCTGATTAAGTCAATAAGACAGGTCCACGTTGCAGATTAACTATGATACCCTGGGCCAAATTCAGACAACCTGCTTTGATATACAGACAGACAGGCTCCTCACAAAGTGAAGTAATTAATGACATTTAAATGTTAAATGGATCTCTGTCTAGTTGGCATTAATTAGGTAGATTAGAAATAAATCCCAGTCAGGGAATCTAATGTTTTGGCATTTCTGAAGTCCCGTTGCAAAGTGCGTTACTTCTGTATTAGCCAATTATTCCCTCCAGTACTCTGTGATCTCGCATACAGAGAAACTAATGCAAACTCCATGCTCTGCATTATTTGCCAGGACTCTCAGTTGAGTCTAATTTTTGCAGTAAAGCTGTAAACTCTGTCTAACCTTGTGTGCGGGCAGGCAGTCCTGGCTTTATGGGTTGTAGCTGCTGCTGTAGTGGGTCAATCACAAGTCACATTAAACGCTTGTGGTGATTGCCTGCCAGCAAAACCATACAAATTGTTTGGGTTTTTTTTGTTAGATCTGTGCACAAAAAGGATCAATTGCAGGTATCATTTGACTGGAGAAGTTTTGATATCATAAATGACACAGGCAGACAGAGCCGCGACAGCTTGCGCGAAGTGAGCCTTTCATCACGTGTATTTGTGGACCTAAATAGACTCCCTTTGGACACATTTGATCCAATGCCTTTCCTCAGAACCTGGAGCAGGACATCGTCTCTCCTCTTCTTGTATACCGGGACGGCAATGAGAAGAAGCCGAGCCAAAGTCCGTGTGTTGGGTTTGAGCGCGTGCATGTTTGTCCGGTTAGTGAGAGAGGCAAGTGCTGCGTTGTGTGAGTGGCCTTATGGTTAACGATAAAAGCCTCAGTGATGTGTGTGCGAAGTGTGTACATCCTTGTTGCCTTGGCTTACATCCATGACATCTTGTTGCACCTGAGGAGAGGGGGAGATGCGATCCCCGGGTATTGAGCAGGCTGTTTAAAGGTATCGAGTACCGACACCCAGCTCAGAGAACGCACTGGCATAATTTGGGGAAAAAGTATGCCTTAAGAACAGTCAACTTTCTGTCTGTCTTGTGGAAATGCTAACTTTTAGAACGTTTGGCCTTTGCAACTAATGACTTGGAAGAAAACTAATTAAGTTGTGTTGCTGAAACTGAAAGCATATGGGTTTTCTTCAGTCAGCATTTTTGAAGATCAGATTTAATTTTGTTGCTGATCAGACTCCAGACTTTTTCAGACATTTTTATTGATAGTAATTATTTCTCACCACCTGTTGCAAATTGGTACTTTGTGGCTGTGTGAAGAACACCACAGCTGCTCTGATTTGAGCCAGTAAAATGAACACAAAAAATGAATGTTATTATTCTAACGTCAATTGTTTTATGTGTATTTAACTTAATAGTTTGTTGAAGATGCAGGATGCTAGTTCTTTAGTGATTTCTCTTGTACATCTGCCTCAGCACAATGGCTTTCAGAGGCCCAATAATTTCATGGAAAACAAAGTGAGATATGTCAAAATGCAAGTATCAACATTTTAGCTATCAATGCGGCTATGACTTTCAAATCCCCAAAGACATATTGTTGACATGTCTGATAGTAACAGTGCATTAGCAGCAATGCACCTCACATCATTGAATACACTTTGAAGGTATAAAATATTTTTAATTTGGGTATTTGCTGTCTGCACTGCAACACAATCAATAATACAGGCCTAAGTGAAGACAGGACAACCTAGCAGATGTGCCAAAATGTATAGACCTTAAAAAATGTGTTTTCCTTGGCGGAGTGTCCTCGTTTTTGTCCTCTGATTGTGTGTGTGTGTGCTTGTGTGTGTATTTGTTTTTTTCTGGAAATTATGCTTGTTGAAATGTGCTGAGTAATAAATGACCAGATTGTACGCTAATGTAGAACTCTGACAACTTCCTTATAGAATCATTGGACGTGCATATTATGAGATAATAAGATCGGAACAAATTTATTTTATAACAAGGTAAACAGGAGGCTGAGCTTCATGCTTCATTCTAATCCCATACAATGTTTTCCAACCTACATCAAAAAACTGGAATGTTTCAATACATTTTTCCTCCCTCTTAATGAATCAAACACTTTCACTCTGTCCAACTACGAACACCCAGGCTACAAGTAAGGCTGAATGTTACTCCATATGAGTGTATTTATTTTAAGATTCTTTGTGAAGTGGCTTATTTGTTTTAATTCTGAGAAATGACTGACAAATGTTTCTCTCCTTTTTATTACAATTCAATTGCACTGCCACAATAAAGTGACAAATGACTAAGTAAACTATTTTAACAACCCCTCCCAACAGCTGTCGTTAACATCTATTGTTGCAACTTTTCTCAAAACGCAAAACAAACTATCAGACACAATCTCCCTTTTACATTGTTCAAATATCATAAATGTTGAATGATAATAGCACTAGGAACCCACTTGTGAGTTAAATGTCAGGATTATTAACATACCATGCGCATAAAGTTTTATAAAAAACAATTTTTAAGACCAGAGGATACAGAGGCTTGGTTGTGTCCCAGCTCAGTTCAGCTGGTTAAAACTCAACAATCTGAAACTGGGTTGATTTATGATGCATCACAGACTACGGCTAAAAATAAAAGGAAGGGGAAAAAAAGCCTCTTGATGATCCTTCAGTATAACACAGTTCCAAAGATTGTAGCTGGATTAAGCTGCTACACTGGTTAGTGGGTTGGCCTACGCTGCCCTGAGCAATTTCACAGGCTATGGAAATGGAGGAAAATATAGCCTCTCTTCACATGAACTCTTATCCCTCATTAGACCGTACGTGCATCTGTACTCTTGGTATCCACACCTGGTAAAAGAGCCTAACTAATGGAGAGCAAGCTGTCCCTCTGCGTACAGTATGCTTTGACACAATGAAATTATGTAGCTATTCTCAGAGGCTGCTTGTGCACTTCGATGGATGCCATTTTTCACACCATTAACTACAGCCTACTGGTTTTATTCACAGGACAGAGATGGGCCAAAACAATCCGGAACACGCCCACGAATGAGCACAATTGCAACAATTGATCTAAGCTGTTCCGCCCAGTCTGTCGCAATTCTGTGCAGCAGGAAAACCCTTATCTCCATCCACCCTTCTCTCTCTCTATCTCTCTCTCTTTCCCCACTCTTTCCCCATCCCTTGCACACTTTTCTTTGCCTTTCCTTTTTCCCTGGCTTTAACGCCCCTGTTTATCCCGTTGAGCTCTATTCTGGCCTTGGGACAAGCAAAAGAGTTTGTGGCTGAATCCCAAAGTACAAACATGCATGGCAAAAATGTCACTGCTTTATCTGTAGCTAGCCCACAGTAGGCGGGTTAGTTGATACGAATCAATGAGCAAGATGAGCGCAATTCTTTTGACTGTTTACCTCAGCAGAGTTCTAACCTAAAGCCCTCATTACGGTCAATGCTGAGTGCAGAGTTCGCACAGGGAGGCAGAGCTCAAAGGGCCAGCTAATCCAGTGGGTCTTAGAGGCATGATGGGCTAGTCAATATGCTGGGCCTGCATCCTAAAGAAGCTCGAGCTCCACAGCAGAGCTAGGTAAAAGAGGCTCAGGGGAATGCTTTGCATGATGCTGCTTTATTCTCTCCACAGCACTCAAGGTTAGATGCCGCTGAAGTCTTAACCCGTTGTTTACCTCTACCCCCTTCCCTCCTTTGATTTCACTCACCTTTCAGTCCTCAACACTGCTTAATTTTAAATATCGCGATCTTGGAAATAAATTCTGATATTGCTGCATAAGTTGTTTAATACCTTTCCTTTCATTAAAGCAATGATAGGCTATATTAATACGAGATTATCTCTCACCACCATGATGGTTTCGTACTAGCAAAACATGGCCATGAGTGTGGCCATGTCCGAATCGATTTGAAATTAGCTCAACCAAGAGATGATCTGACATTTTCACTTCAAATCCCGAAGCAGTATTTCTTCAGTCCTGAGAATAATTGAGCCTCTGATTCATTCTAAGAACTGACAAATTTATGTGGAGCTCAGCTCAAGGCAGCAACACAGGTGTGGAGATGGCAGGGTGTTTTATGTTCAGCAAAGAATAGATAGGGCTTGAGGTACCTTGTTCTTGTTGTTTTCCTGAGCAAATAGAACTCCGCTGGAGGTCACCAAGTTTAATTTAGGAATTTAATTTCCACACACAAAGAGGTCAGACAAGGAGAAACAAATTGACAGACACAGCAGGCAGGTACTTGTCATTTCCTCCAAATAGCTTTTAATGAGTAGAAACCCTTTGGCCCAGGGATGTCAGGTGGAAGAGTACTTTCCTCTGTGAGTGGTAAAGTTATCAGCATTGCCCACAGAGTGTTGTTGGCCTGCTGGTCGACATGTTCACAGGTCGGAGACCGAGCCAAAGCATGCCTCAATCAGAAGTAAATGGACTCTCTGGTGGAGAACAGACTGGGCCATCCTCAGTGGAGATCACTGGGCTGTGGTCAACTGGGCAGTAAACCCACATCACTGGTGGCCAATTCAAAATGGTTGCTTGTGGGAAATGTTCCGCCACGACACAGCTTTGTGACTGATTGTAATTTCTGATTGAAGGCATCCATTTGGACAAACACAATAAACCACAACCTCCTGCCAAGATTGTGTGATATTTAGCCACATTAACTCATCATTAATTGTTGAATTAAACTGGGTTTTTATTTACAATGTAATTAATTTAACATGCACGGGCACAGTAGAAGCAGTTCTTGGTGAAATGTACTCGGTTTCCTCATATTTTTCCCAAGTCGGTGGCTATAAAGATAGATGTACTTAAATTGGGGTAAAAGTTTATCCAATGTTCGAAGACATCTGGAATTTGTAAATACTCAATATAATTACTTGCTTACTAATTTCTTACTATGATAATTTTGAAATATTTTATTGTATTACGTGCCTCTGTTTCCCCCACAGGAATCTTTGCAATGCCCTAAAACATTCCCCAAAGTATTCCCTAGTAGTAGGATCAACTATTTCATGGACATGAGAGTGTGTTTATATTGTTCTACTCCCTGAGTGAAAGTGCTAGTGATTACTGGAGTCCCCCTCATGGTTAAATGTTGAAGTATTCTTGCTAGGCAGTTTTCTGCTCCCTGCCCTGCTCAGCAGCAGCATCAGCATGGGGAAACACAGAGTGAGGAGAGGATATGGCCCCCGCCGGAAAAACAAAAAAATGGTCCTTTTGATTTTGGTTTTGGTCTCCCTTGGGCTGCCTCTGGGTTTGGAACAGATATGGTTCAGTGCTGAGCGCGGCAGCTTCCGCAGAGAAGGGACCGTGTCATAACTGGTTTCAGTCTCGATAAGGAGACACCGCTGGCTGGCTGGCTGATCTGGGGCCAGCTGCTTGTATACCACACCAACCTTTAACAATGCAGCATTTAAACATGCCTCGGACATGAAAGAGTGTCTCACTGTACACTTTCTGATCAAATCTTTCAATTCTTTTGACGGACTCCATTTTTAGTACAAACAACTTAATTTGACAGCCAGGCCAATGGGATCATGCGGCTGGCATTGGGTGATGAATATAAATTGACAGCCCCATTTCTTTAATGCAAATTGGAATGTGATGTGCTCCTGCAGATGTAGTGGTGGGCTGAGGCAGTCGAGCACAAAGGTCAGCGTTTGTTCAAGAAACAAGCAAAACCTGAAAGGCTGATAGTCCTGCAGCTGCTGCTACTCATAGGTAATTTTCGTTAGATCAAACACATTTCATCAAACATTTAAAAAAAAATCCATTGAACAGTTCTAAAACTGCATGGTGGCCAGTCTCATTAATAAAGGTGTTACTCACAACTTGATCCCTAAAAAGCTGACATTTGGAGGACGCAGTTTTCTCCAGACGGTAGTGTTTTCCTGCGGCCTCTCCTTCTCCGTCTTAAGGCCTGTAGCTGAGTCAAAACAGTAAGCCAGTCTCCAGCATTGTGATGAGCATGTGCACACAACTACTGCAAGGCTGACTGATAGAGGCCAGCGTCCTGGACATGTTGTACTCTGCTACTGATAATTGCTCTTTGTCCAGCTTATAGTCACTCCTCTCATTTGGAGCTTCAATTCAACGAGTCCTGATTGCCTTCCTATGTTCATTTGTCTTGACCCGTTCACAGGTGTGCAACATCGTCTGCTCGTGGTATGATTCTCCATAGTAACTACATCCACATAATAAAATAATAATAATCACTCCTATTTGGTTGCATATGAAGATGTGAAGCTCACTGCCAATTCTATTCCACAAGTCAATGCCACGGCATCTTCTCCCTATAGTCTTTTAACCCCCTTTTTTTGCGCATCATGAAATTCTTTCAGTTTAGCAGTCTGTATCTCTCAAATTACCAACATGAGTGCACTCCTACATTTCCTAAGTTGCTCTTTTTTGTGTGCAAAACTCAAAATCTGAAATTCCAGAGGTTACTTTGCATTCTCTTTGGTGCCATTCTTTTCCCTTGTTTATCCTCAGACATCAAAGTCCAAGGTTGAAATGATACCTAAATGAATTATTCTTTGCCACTCCTGCCAGTGTTATTATTACAAATGGAGTAGTTTATCAGTATTTTATCTGCCAATGTCTTTCCTCTAGATCCTTCTCATTTTAACTGTCATGAAGCCTGTAATGGAATTCATGAGTGAGACAGGCTGCATTTAACAGGCTTTTGAGGGGAGCAATCTTGGAAAGCTATGTGTGCTCTGTGTAACATTTTTTCTTTGACATGTAAAGGAGATTTATGAACTGAGGCTGTACTGTAGCATCGGCAAGCAACTGTGACCCTTAAATTAAATGGACTCTCCAATAAAACTGCTTTTATTTATACACATTTCATAGATTTGTTCAGTATCATACAGTTAATGCATAGTTGTCGAGACAGCCTATAATTTAATGTTTTTATCTGATAGCTTAGGGGTATGTAACCACATGACATGGGCTGCTAAATGTCTGTGGATTCTAAAAACCCTTCAGCCAAAGAGCCAAATTAACCAAATATATTGGTCTTTTTGAGAGCCAATCAAGGACGACTTTGTTAGGTTATTGGCTGCTATGTTAATCATGTGGTATGAAGATGTTACCTCCCTACCTGGTAAAATATAAAACCAGCATTAATGTGCTCAGGGACCAGAGTAGTAGGAGGGATAACACTGCTATACTCTGGAAAAGGCACAGGCCTCACAAGCGGTACTTAAATGGAAATTTCCTTGGTATTGCTTTTTAATTTAACATTCATGATTTGTCATTTTCCAGCTCCCTCAAAATGGCTTTTTGCTTAATGTTTGCTAAAATGTCAATAAAAAAGTAGCAGAATATGAGATTATTCAAGGCAAGTTTTTGCTATTAAAACTCAATTTCAAAATGCCACGCACTTGCCACACAGAAAAGTGTAATGGTAGGTTCACCACAAGGTTTGATTGAACTGCACTTAGAGTGTTGTGTATAATCCAAACTGCAGACATGAAAGACCAATGGGTGACCCCCTTTTAAGACACCTTTTTGAGAAAAGCAAGCCACTTTGGGGTAGAATCAGTGGAGGTGAAAGTTATTCTAAAAGAACAGTTATGATTAATTAGTTATTTTCCTAGTTTATGCCATCATGTTTAATGTGTTCAGTATCTCATCACTTTGGTTATTCGTGCTTGACAATAACAGTGTTTGAAAGATCCTAAATCTCAGGAGACACTCATGTTGCCCTCCACTGGACTTCTCACAAACCAAGCTAAGCAAATCAATTCACAAAAGTTAGCTATTTTTGTGTTACCCACTCAGGCCTTGTTAAAATGCCCTTGGAGCTTGAATATTTATTTAATACAAACTGGTATACTAACATCTGTAGAACATACATTTTTGTAATGGTTAATGCATGAGGCCATGACGACCAGATGGCTGAAACTTGACTTTAAAAACTTCTCTCAATTTGACATTTTAATTCATCTCGAGGTATGGACTAAATGAAGTTGCGATATGCAATGCACACACCTTCGAGGCAATGGACAATCAGAAAATTTAATCTAGTCAGATGTTATTGCAGTGTTACTAATGATGTGTTGCAATTAAATGTTTTATCCACGTTTTGAATTCAGCTTTTGACCAGTTGGCACAGGGATACTGTAGTTATGTGATCTTGAGCTATGAACTTAGTACCGTGAAGTAAGCATTATAACAAACAGAGTAAGTTTCTAAATTCTGGGCAGCTACATGCTTTGGAGTATCATCTTTAACTCTTCAGAGCCCCAAAGACCTTGTGGGTGATAATCAGTCATAACTGAGTTATTTATTTCACTACATTCACACGGCAATTTGTCATTTATTTATTGTGACAGTTGTTATCTATTATGGTGTCCCTTTCATGTGGCCAAGAATGAGAGATTTTATGGAACGTTAAGCTTCCATGCATCTGATAGCGCTACACTGTTTCTTCATCTCCGTTTGATTCCGTCTGCAATCTCATAGGTCAGTTAATTGCAGGATATTGATACAAGCATTATGACTGCCACTGCAGCTAATACGATTCCTTAGCCATTTCAATATGTGGGATTGTGTTTTCCCAATAAAAAATTATATTTGAGCCACTGTGCAGAACCCTCTCTAATAGGGTCTGGGATAAGAATGGAAGTATCCGTTGAAGCTGGCAGAGGCACAGGCCGTGTTTTTGTTTATAAATAGCTCCAGCCAGCATTATTCCACTTGCAGTTGTCCCATAATCATCAATCACTCTCGCGCCCAGGCCGGCTTCTACCCACCAGAGAGAAGGTGCACTGTAAGCTGTGCCCTTGCACCTCCAACTGTGCAAGTACATAAAGTAGAGCATGGTGAGTGGGACAGAGCTTGTGGGGAGGAGGGGGGGGGGGGGGGGGGGGGGGGCGGAGGGGATCTGTACAGTGGTGAAGTGAGTTATAGAAACTCCACCCCAGCTGTTCAAAACCCTCCTCCTTCAGGTCGTTACATGGACTAACATCCACTATTTTGCTTCTTCAACACATTGAGAAACACACACACACACACACACACACACACACACTCCCTCTGCATGCCTGATCTGTTGCAGGTAGGAGGTTAATCATGCAATGTGCTCGGAGGATGTGGGATGGGTCAGATACAACTGTTTGCTCAAGTTTCATTTGTCTCTGTCTCTCTGTCTGCCTTTATTTCTCTCTTTGGAGGAGCTTCGCAGGAAGAGCTCACAGCATTGAGGACACTGCAGGGGGAAGATCCTAAAAAGATGATGAGGGCCATTTTGTAGTCACACACACAGGAACACATGTAGTCTGATTATCAGCCATCACATTTGTTTAGTATATATTCTTCAGCACATATGAGCACATGCACACGCATGGTATCCCTCTATGCTGATCCTTGTTCAAACTGTATTCTGTACACACACATGTATGCTCACACGCACACACAAATCTCCCAGTGTTACCATGGCAGTTGCGAAAATACAGTAGAAATCCAGCTGATCCTTAACAAAATGGTTATATAACTATTGCGGCGCTAAGTCTTGTATCTTATCAAAGCCTGCCTCTGTGTTTCCTTTCAGTTCGGCGTTGCTGCTTTTCAACAGCTCTTCACATCTGCTGTACCTCCCACAAGACACCACATTTGTAATTGGCGATAAGCAATTGTTTGATTGGAAAAGGAAGACAGCCTTGCTGTGGTTGTAATCAACAAAAATCCTCCTGCTACTAAACAAGAAAGTGAGATCTCATCACTTTCAAATCTTAATCAAAATTTCCATGCTGTGAAAAATCATTTTACACCC